>NC_034177.2:11931236-12131957 GCF_002021735.2 Oncorhynchus kisutch
AGAATGGGGGCGTGCTCGGTCCTCTTTTTCCTGTAGTCCACAATCACCTCCTTAATCACGTTGAGAGAGAGGTTGTTGTCCTGGCAGCACACGGCCAGGTCTGTGACCTCCTCCCTATAGGCTGTGTCATCGTTGTCAGTGATCAGGCCTACCACTGTTGTGTCATTGTCAAATTGAATGATGGTGTTCCAGATGGTGCAAACAGTCCTGTAGCTTAGCATCTGCTTCATCTGGCCTCTTTTTTATTGATCTAGTCACTGGTGCTTCCTGCTTAATTTTTTGCGTGTAAGCAGGAATCAGGAGGATAGAATTATGGTCAGATTTGCCAAATGGGGGGTGAGGGAGAGCTTTGTATACGTCTCTGTGTGTGGAGTAGAGGTGGTCCAGAGTTAATTTTCCACTGGTTGCACATTTAACATGCTGATAGAAATTTGGTAAAACGGATTTAAGTGTCCCTGCATTAAAGTTCCCGGCTACTCACCCGCCTCTGGGTGAGAATTTTCTTGTTCGCTTATGGCGGAATACAGCTCATTCAATGCCATCTTAGTGCCAGACTCTGTCTGTGGTGGTATGTAAACAGCTACAAAGAATACAGATGAAAACTCTCTCGGTAGGTAGTGTGGTCTACAGCTTATCATGAGAAACTCTACCTCAGGCGAGCAATAGCTCGAGACTTCCTTAGATATCATGTACCAGATGTTGTTTACAAAAATACACAGTCCTCTGCCCCTTGTCTTACCAGACGACGGTGTTCTATCCTGCCAGTGCAGCGTATAACCAGCCAGCTGTATGTTGATATTTGTTAGTAGAATGGAGGGAAATGGGGGTTTATTCGATCACCTATGAATTTTCAGAAGACCTTCGGTCCCTCTTTCTCTGCCTCCTCTTCACGCAGATCACAGGGATCGGGGCTTGTTCCCGAGGAAGCAGTATATCCTTCTCGTCGGGCTCGTCAGAGTCATGAAAGGAAAAAAATTATTCTGCTAATCCGTGGTGAGTAATCATAGTCCTGATGTCTAGAAGTTATTTTCTGTCATAAGAGATGGTAGCGGCACATTATGTACAAAATAAGTTAAAAAACAATTCAAATAAACAAACAAAACTCAATCGGCTGGGCCGCGTAAAATGTCTGCCTTCTCCGGCGCCATCTTACTTTATATCCTTTTACCAGTTCTGGCATAGCAAATACAAATATTACAATTTATGCTTCCATTGGCCAGGATAGTCTGCTTGGTACCTTAACCTCAGATTGCTATGTAAAACAGCCAGACTCTCTGAGAAAAACATGAAAATGTGGAATCTAATTCCCCTATGATTCTGTGTAATGATGGCTGCAATTGTGCCAGTATGGATGTATGAGGGAAATATTATGGTGTGTGTGTTCATTTTGCTGAGGACAATAAGACCAAAGCTCAATAATCTTCAATAATCACAGGGAGCTTCAATATCCAAAGTTTTAATCTGTGTGAGAGAAACCTCAGGCTGGTGAACGCAACTCTTTAATAACCCCAGAGGGGGTTGCAGTATTACACATCTGTTCTTCCCACACAGACCTGGCCACAGCTCTAGTTGAGCTACCACAAATACCCCATTACTGAACTTCAGTATGCATTAGGTATGGTATCTATGTTAGGACAGTCTCAGTCTCAGCCTCAGTGTGAATGGTGTCCATATTAGGACAGTCCAATCTCAACACCGTAATTATGTATAGCTTATGAATGTCTTGTTAGGAAGTCCTTATGTCACAGGTGCGGCTGCCCACAGGAGGGAACACAGACCAGAGCTAAGGTGGTTTTCCAGAGAATGGGGGGAAATGTGCATGTTTGTTTCTTTGATTGTTTGTTAGTGTCATTTTAAATTGCATGGTTTGTATATGTTCTTGGGCCAGTGGGATAGGCCCCAGTTGAAAAGGTAAACTTTCCCTGTTATGTATTAAATGCTGAAACAAATCATTTGTGTTTTGTCACTACTTCACTCTGCCAGCACAACACAGACTCTAAGAACCTGTCACTTTCCACCACCTGACACTTATGTACTGGTTGGTACAAAGACTTACCAAACTGTTCTCTATCCCAACGAGCTTGATGGGCTCAGAACAAGAACAGTTCAGGTTAGGTATCACTATGTCACAGGAACGAATGGAGAACCACTTAATTTAGTGTCACTGGAGCTGTAACCGGAGAGAAGAGAGAAGAGAGAGAGAAAGAGAGAAAAGAAAGAGAGAAATAGAGAGAAAGAGAGAGAGGACAGGAGAGAGAGAGAGGGGGAGAGAGAGAGGACGGGAGAGAGAGAGAGAGAGATGGGGAGAGGACGGGAGAGAGAGAGAGAGAGAGAGAATGGGAGAGGGAATGGGGAAAAGAGAGAAAGAGAAGAAGAAATGGAGAGATGAGTTAGGGAGAGGGAATGAGAGGAAAGGAGAGGGTTAATGAGGGGAGAGGGAGAGGTGATAGAGGAGAGAGAGGGAGAAGTCAGGAGAGGAAAAGAGTGAGAGGAGATGAACCATGAAACTACAGTGTGTAACATTGACACCCATCCAGGCTCAGTAAAATATGCCTATTCACTCTCAGCCATATATTATTTATTCATATTACTTTACTTTAATAAAATATTTCAGATGTTGTGTATATTACATCTTGTTTTATTTGATGACTTTATTATTTCATTCCATGTCATCATCTCATCTCTATAGAGCTGTTGCCAATGCTCTCTGACAAAATCCCTATTTTCGTAGTTCTTCAAAGTAAATAATGCATATTTTATGACTGCTGGATACCAACTATCAATCACTTAGATGATGCGTTTTCAGGTAGAGTCATAAAGCAACTGCTTTCTATCCCTGTCGTATGTTCTCTTAAATACCACATTGTATGAGTTAAAGTCTGTAGAATAGTGGACTGTTGAAGACTACAACTCCCAACTACATCGCACAGGTCAGACTTGATCTGATTTATCTCTACAGAAACTGAGCATCAAGCTCACAGACAAAAAATTAAATGAAATGGAATTCAAATAATTTAATCTATGAAACATTTTGGTTAATCGCTGGGCATTATTACCAGATAAAGGGGGCTATGCAACGAGCAGTGGAATGAGGCGCAATCGCCTCTCATCACCTGACTTCAATGTAATTTTGTGTGTACACACACACACACACACACAGACACACACACACCATCAGGTAAAGGTCTCCCATTGGTGATCTGTGAGTGGCCTCAGTTCAAACAGATCAATATGACACTAGCATGTCCCTCCCCCCGCCAACCAGGAGAAAACAATTAGAAGCCATTGATCCTGTGCCAGTCCCCTCCATAAATATGCATGTGTCCTTGACCTTCCCTTGGAGAGAAAATATAGGCAGAGAGAGAGAGACCAGAGAAAGAAAGAAAGAAAGAAAGAAAGAAAGAAAGAAAGAAAGAAAGAAAGAAAGAAAGAGAGAAAGAAAGAAAGAAAGAAAGAAAGAGAGAGAGACCCTTTGAGACCAGAAACAGGCCAGAGAAAGAAAGACCAGAGAGACCAGAGAGTGACTAGAGAGAGAAAAAGACCAGAGAGAGAGAGACCAGAGATAGACCAGAAAAACTAGAACGAGAGAGACCAAACAGAGACAAGGGACACCAAAGCGAGAGAAAAAGAGACCAGAGAGAGACCAGAAAGAGACAAGAGAGACCAAATAGAGAGAAAATGAGACCAGAGAGAGACAAGAGAGCGACTAGAGAGAGAGAGACCAGAGAGAGAACTCCCCCCCCACACATACACACAGAAGGACACACCCACAGAAAAACACACCGAAACACACGCACAGCCCATCTCTTTACTGCCCTGACACTACATCCATCCTGCGGCCCAAGCCGAAGGGCGTAATAGAACAACCTTGTGTCTCGTCACCACGTCACATAGTATTAGTACGCCCAGGAGACGGCTAATTCAGATGACAGCTGTCAACAGCCTGGTTTAAATAGCCACTCCATAAAATACATAGCTGGAATTGTATCAAAGCCACTATGGCGATGGATATGTTTACAGTTTACGTGTCTGGGTTTGTTAAAAGAAAATCTGTCCAAGTAAACAATTGAGGAAATGTGTTGTAAGTGGAGGTGTGTGTGGTGGTAGGTGTGTTTAGTGGTAGGTGTGTGTGGTGGAAGGTGTGTGTGGTGGAAGGTGTGTGTGGAGGAAGGTGTGTGGTGGAAGGTGTGTGTTGTGGTAGGTGTGTGTGGTGGTAGGTGTGTGTGGTGGTAGGTGTGTGTGGAGGAAGGTGTGTGTGGTGGTAGGTGTGTGTGGAGGAAGGTGTGTGGTGGAAGGTGTGTGTTGTGGTAGGTGTGTGTGGTGGTAGGTGTGTGTCATGGTAGGTGTGTGTGGAGGAAGGTGTGTGTGGTGGTAGGTGTGTTTGGTGGTAGGTGTGTGTGGTGGTAGGTGTGTTTGGTGGTAGGTGTGTTTGGTGGTAGGTGTGTGTGGTGGTAGGTGTGTTTGGTGGTAGGTGTGTGTGGTGTGTGTGTTGGTAGGTGTGTGTAGTGGTAGGTGTGTGAGGTGGTAGGTGCGTGTGGTGGTAGGTGTGTGTAGTGGTAGGTGTGTGTAGTAGTAGGTGTGTGTAGTGGTAGGTGTGTGTGGTGGAAGGTGTGTGTGGTGGAAGGTATGTGTGGTGGAAGGTGTGTGTGGTGGGTGGTGGAAGGTGTGTGTGGTGGTAGGTGTGATGTGTGTGTCAGGTCAGTGCCAACCAGCCATCTCTGCTCTTGCTGCTGCTCAGAGTAAACATCCCTGAGTTGACACCAGCCACAAAGCTGTCCTCATCACACAGATTGTACCGTGGAAAGCCGGGGCTGGACAGGCTGGACTAGCTGGACGGGCTGGAACGTCACTAACCGGGTAACAAAGCATTTACCTTGTTGACAGCATTCCAATTAGTCCAGGGAATGTTGTCACATTTACCTTGTTGACAGCATTCCAATGATAGTGATGATATGTTATGCAACCCAAGCCCTTACCCTTCCTCCACTCTAGAGGAGGACAAGGATCCAACCACAGAACTAAAATGAGAATAATTTGAATTCTATGGTTACAACCCCCCTGCCCAGTTCAGTCATAGTGGATTGTCCAAGAGGAAGAGGAAGGGCCATACTCTTTATTCATACCTCTCTTGAGTCTGTGCTGCAGATGTGAGTGAGAGCTCCACTAAACTAACCTTACTGTTCATCACCACCTCCCCTGATGCCACAGCTGATCCTGGTCAGACCAGAGGACAAGACATTGACACTATGTGTGTGTGTGTGTGTGTGTGTGTGTGTGTGTGTGTGTGTGTGTGTGTGTGTGTGTGTGTGTGTGTGTGTGTGTGTGTGTGTGTGTGTGTGTGTGTGTGTGTGTGTGTGTGTGTGTGTATTTATAAACATAGCTGGAAAACTGACCTAAAATAGAAATCTATACGTCTATGTGACCTGTAGCAGACATCAACATCATCATCTTTATCCATCTATCAGGATTGACACAGGTGCACCCTTTCCAAGGGTGTCTCAGGGGGAGTGGAATACGCAAAAAACTATCTCCAATTCGCACATGCGTTGAATACACATTTGTACAATGTAAGCACCCACCTAATTATTATTATTATTATTATGTGAAGATGAAATAGGAGGCACCTCCATGCCTGGAGCTGACAGCACATAGTTAGGTTAGGGTTACATGCTGACCAGACCGGACACGTTGCGTGCGCGAGCGTTGCAAAATAAATGTAGAAATCCATGTTATTTAATTATTGCACCCACACTACTCGCGAGCGCCAACGAGCATCTGCGATGAAAGGGCTAAAATAGAAATCCTTTATATTTCGGACACAGATCGTGCTGAAAGTCCTGCCTCTCCCATCTCCTTATTGGTTTATAGAAGCAGGTACCAACGTGCCATCTCCTCATTGGTTATACCCACGTGGGTGATTGAAAGATGAAATGTTTTGGCGGTTGTCGTGGTAAAAGTGTAGATGCCAATCACCATATAAGTTCAAAGATGAAAAAGCCTGGAAGGAGGAGAGATGACTAGAAACGATTCGGTTGGCCGTTTTATGTGTGGATTAATTGTCGGAGTAGAGGACCTTGTGCATTTCAGGTAAAATAACAACTCAATGTTTATATCTCAGGACAAATTAGCTAGCAAGTGCAAGCTAACTAGCTAAATTGCTTAACATGTTTAATGCTTTTTGACCTGTCCCCAAATTAATGTCATTGGTCCGGAGTTTGTTTTGATATTTTAACCTGCGTGTCGTGATCGCGTTTGGTGAGAGAGACTAAATAAATGTATGCACGATAGCACACGATGGCGCACGTGCACAGCCGGTCTGGGTTCCGTGTTAAGGACACACAGAAGGTAAATAATACCCTTGGGCCTCCACAGTGGAACGGAGAAAGTATCCTGGGTGGATATGTTGACTAGCTGTAGCATGTTGTCATTCTGTTCGGTCTCTCTATCTCTTGTCGTCTATTACATTGTTCAAGTGGTCCTCCAGACTAATGATGGATTTTCTCAAATACACAAAATCTGATTTGCAGCACACGCAAACACGCACACACACACAAACACACACACACAAACACACACACACAAACACACACACACACACACATGCACAAACACGCACGCACGCACACACACACACAAACACACACACACACACAAACACACACGCGGAGTTGCAATCTACTGCAGGGATAGCCTGCAGAGTTCTGTCTTACTATCCAGGTCTGTACCCAAACAATTCGAGCTTCTACTTTTAAAAATCCACCTCTCCAGAAACAAGTCTCTTACTGTTGCCACTTGCTATAGACCACCTATAGACCACCTTCTGCCCCCAGCTGTGCCCTGGACACCATATGCAAACTGATTGCCCCCCATCTATCTTCAGAGCTTGTGCTGTTAGGTGACCTAAACTAGGACATGCTTAACACCCCGGCCATCCTACAATCTAAGCTTGATGCTCTCAATCTCACACAAATTAGGTACAACCCCAAATCCGTAAACACGGGCACCCTCATAGATATCATCCTGACTAACCTGCCCTCTAAATACACCTCTGCTGTCTTCAACCAGGATCTCAGTGATCACTGCCTCATTGCCTGCGTCCGTAATGGGTCTGCAGTCAAGCGACCACCCCTCATCACTGTCAAACGCTCCCTAAAACACTTCAGCGAACAGGCCTTTCTAATCGACCCGACCTGGCCTGGGTATCCTGGAAGGATATTGACCTCATCCCGTCAGTAGAGGATGCCTGGCCATTCTTTAAAAGTGCCTTCCTCACCATCTTAAATAAGCATGCCCCATTTGAAAAATGTTGAACCAGGAACAGATATAAGCCCTTGGTTCACCCAAGACCTGACTGCCCTTGACCAGCACAAAAACATCCTGTGGTGTACTGCATTAGCATCGAATATCCCCGCAATAAGGCTAGCTTTTTCAAACTAGCACTTACTCCAAAACGTTCTGGGACACTGTAAGGTTCTTGGAGAATAAGAGCACCTCCTCCCAGCTTCCCACTGCACTGAGGCTAGGAAACACTGTCACCACCAATAAATACGCAATAATTGAGAATTTCAACAAGCATTTTTCTACAGCTGGCCATGCTTTCCACCTGGCTACCCCTACCCTGGTCAACAGCCCGGCACCCCTCACTGCAACTTGCCCAAGTCTCCCCCATTTCTCCTTCACCCAAATCCAGACAGCTGATGTTCTGAAAGAGCTGCAAAATCTGGACCCCTACATATCAGCAGGGCTAGACAATCTGGACCCTCTCTTCCTAAAATGATCTGCCAAAATTGTTGCAACCCCTATTACTAACTTGTTCAACCTCTCTTTTGTATTGTCTGAGATCCCCAAAGATTTGAAAGCTGCTGCGGTTATCCCCCTCTTCAAAGGGGGAGACACTCTAGACCCAAACTGCTACAGACCTATACAGTGCCTTGCGAAAGTATTCGGCCCCCTTGAACTTTGCGACCTTTTGCCACAATTCAGGCTTCAAACATAAAGATATAAAACTGTATTTTTTTGTGAAGAATCAACAACAAGTGGGACACAATCATGAAGTGGAACGACATTTATTGGATATTTCAAACTTTTTTAACAAATCAAAAACTGAAAAATTGGGCGTGCAAAATTATTCAGCCCCTTTACTTTCAGTGCAGCAAACTCTCTCCAGAAGTTCAGTGAGGATCTCTGAATGATCCAATGTTGACCTAAATGACTAATGATGATAAATACAATCCAATCCATCAAGTCTCCGTATAAATGCACCTGCACTGTGATAGTCTCAGAGGTCCGTTAAAAGCGCAGAGAGCATCATGAAGAACAAGGAACACACCAGGCAGGTCCGAGATACTGTTGTGAAGAAGTTTAAAGCCGGATTTGGATACAAAAAGATTTCCCAAGCTTTAAACATCCCAAGGAGCACTGTGCAAGCGATAATATTAAAATGGAAGGAGTATCAGACCACTGCAAATCTACCAAGACCTGGCCGTCCCTCTAAACTTTCAGCTCATACAAGGAGAAGACTGATCAGAGATGCAGCCAAGAGGCCCATTATCACTCTGGATGAACTGCAGAGATCTACAGCTGAGGTGGGAGACTCTGTCCATAGGACAACAATCAGTCGTATATTGCACAAATCTGGCCTTTATGGAAGAGTGGCAAGAAGAAAGCCATTTCTTAAAGATATCCATAAAAAGTGTTGTTTGAAGTTTGCCACAAGCCACCTGGGAGACACACCAAACATGTGGAAGAAGGTGCTCTGGTCAGATGAAACCAAAATTGAACTTTTTGGCAACAATGCAAAACGTTATGTTTGGCGTAAAAGCAACACAGCTCATCACCCTGAACACACCATCCCCACTGTCAAACATGGTGGTGGCAGCATCATGGTTTGGGCCTGCTTTTCTTCAGCAGGGACAGGGAAGATGGTTAAAATTGATGGGAAGATGGATGGAGCCAAATACAGGACCATTCTGGAAGAAAACCTGATGGAGTCTGCAAAAGACCTGAAACTGGGACGGAGATTTGTCTTCCAATAAGACAATGATCCAAAACATAAAGCAAAATCTACAATGGAATGGTTAAAAAATAAACATTTCCAGGTGTTAGAATGGCCAAGTCAAAGTCCAGACCTGAATCCAATCGAGAATCTGTGGAAAGAACTGAAAACTGCTGTTCACAAATGCTCTCCATCCAACCTCACTGAGCTCGAGCTGTTTTGCAAGGAGGAATGGGAAAAAATTTCAGTCTCTCGATGTGCAAAACTGATAGAGACATACCCCAAGCGACTTACAGCTGTAATCGCAGCAAAAGGTGGCGCTACAAAGTATTAACTTAAGGGGGCTGAATAATTTTGCACGCCCATTTTTTCAGTTTTTGATTTGTAAAAAAGTTTGAAATATCCAATAAATGTTGTTCCACTTCATGATTGTGTCCCACTTGTTGTTGATTCTTCACAAAAAAATACAGTTTTATATCTTTATGTTTGAAGCCTGAAATGTGGCAAAAGGTCGCAAAGTTCAAGGGGGCCGAATACTTTCGCAAGGCACTGTATCTATCCTACCCTGCCTTTCTAAGGTCTTCGAAAGCCAAGTTAACAAACAGATCACCGACCATTTCGAATCCCACCGTACCTTCTCCGCTATGCAATCTGGTTTCCAAGCTGGTCATGGGTGCACCTCAGCCACACTCAAGGTCCTAAACGGCATCATAACCGCCATCGATAAGAGACAATACTGTGCAGCTGGCCAAGGCTTTCGACTCTGTCAATCACCACATTCTTATCGGCAGACTCAAGAGCCTTGGTTTCTCAAATTACTGCCTCGCCTGGTTCACCAACTACTTCTCTGACAGAGTTCAGTGTGTCAAATTGGAGGGTCTGTTGTCCGGACCTCTGGCAGTCTCTATGGGGGTGCCACAGGGTTCAATCCTCAGGCCGACTCTTTTCTCTGTATACATCAATGATGTCGCTCTTGCTGCTGGTGATTCTCTGATCCACCTCTACGCGGACGACACCATTCTGTATACTTCTGGCACTTTGGACACTGTGTTAACTAACCTCCAGACGAGCTCCAATGCCATACAACTCTCCTTCCGTGGCCTCCAACTACTCTGGACGGTTCCGACTTAGAATATGAGGACAACAACAAATACCTAGGTGTCTGGTTAGACTGTAAACTCTCCTTCCAGACTCACATTAAGCATCTCCAATCCAAAATGAAATCTAGAATCGGCTTCCTATTTGGCAACAAAGCATCCTTCACTCATGCTGCCAAACATACCCTAGCAAAACTGACTATCCGTCCGATCCTTGACTTTAGCGAATAGATGCAGTCTATCACAGTGCCACCCATTTTGTCACCAAAGCCCCATATACCACCCACCACTGCGACCTGTATGCTCTCGTTGGCTGGCCCTCGCTTACTATTCGTCGCCCACTGACTCCAGGTCATCTATAAGTCGTTGCTAGGTAAAGCCCCGCCTCATGTCAGCTCACTGGTTACCATAGCAGCACCCACCCGTAGCATGCTCTCCAGCAGTTATATTTCACTGGTCACCCCCAAAGCCAATTCCTACTTTGGCCACCTTTCCTTCCAGTTCTCTGCTGCTCCAATGACTGGAACGAACTGCAAAAATCACTGAAGCTGGAGACTCATATCTCCCTCACTAGCTTTAAGCACCAGCTGTCAGAGCAGCTCACAGATCACTGCACCTGTACATAGCTAATCTGTAAGTATCCCATCCAACTACCTCATCACCATATTGTTATTTATTTTGCTCCTTTGCACCCCAGTACCGCTACTTGCACACTCATCTTCTGCACATCTATCACTCCAGTGTTTAATTTTTCTATACTGTAATAATTTTGCAACTATGGCCTATTTATTGCCTCACTCCCCTTATCCTACCTCTTTTGCACACATTGTATATAGACTTTCGCTATTGTACTATTGACTGTATGTTTGTTTATTCCATGTGTAACTCTGTGTTGTTGTTTGTGTTGCACTGCTTTGCTTTATCTTGGCCAGGTAGCAGTTGTAAATGAGAACTTGTTCTCAACTATCCCACCTGGTTAAATAAAGGTGAAATATGTATTTTTTTTTTTAAACAGACACATATACACACACACACACACACACAATGCATTTGTTCAATTCCCCATGTAGCAGTCAAATAATGCATTCTTCTCAGGAGAGGGGGATGTCAGTGTGATAGTGTCATCCCCCAAATCCCTGCTCATCACAGGATGTGTCTCAAATGACACCACATTCCCTATATAGTGCACTGCTGCTGACCTTTTGACCAGGGCCCACAGGTCTATGTAGGGAGCCATATAGGGAATATGGTGCCATTCAGTATGCAGACACCGATTGAAATGTCCATTTGGAGAGTATTAGCAATCGCAATCATTTTTTTGTTGGAGCTTATCATCGGATTTCTCTGTCAAACTATTGTGACAGGCCAAACTATTGTGACAGGCCTGTCACGGACACAAAGATAGTCAACCTCAATTTGATAGGCTTTGGTCTTGTTCCCTCTATTGCTGATTCCTGCCCAAGCCAGTGAATATGTCCCGCTCCTCGTCACATTGGTTTGTGTGCGTGTTTTTCGTGCGTGTGTGTGAGTGCAGATCCTAATATGAGGGACGGAGGGGAAAAAAGCTAGGAAAAGAAGCCACTTAAACCTGTTGTAACAGCCCTCTCCTCCTCCTCCTCGCCTTTTCCTTCTCCTCTTCTCCTCCTCTCCTCCTCTTCCCCCTCTCCTCCTATCCTCCTCGTCTCCTCCTCTTCTCCTCTCCTCCTCCTCCTCACCTCCTCCTCCCCACCTCCTCCCCACCTCCTCCTCACCTCCTCCTCCTCCTCCTCTCCTCCTCCTCCTCCTCCTCACCTCCTCCTCCTCACCTCCTCCTCCTCCTCCTCACCTCCTCCTCCTCCTCTCCTCTCCTTTCCTCCTCGCCTCCTCCACCTCATCTCCGTCACATCTCCTCCTCCTCCTCCTCCTCATCCCCTCCTCCTCATCTCCTCCTCCTCCTCCTCATCCCCTCCTCTTCCTCCTCCTCCTCCTCACCTCCCCCTCCTCTTTTGCACCCCCTTCCAAACGGCAATGTTGTCCTCCTCCTGTTCCATGCATCCTTCTTACCTCCTTCCTCCATTCTTTTGCTTCTTCCAGACATCAAGCTCCTCCTCCTCCTCCTCCTCTGCCTCCTACCCCTAATGTCTGTCACTCCACTGTAATTATGAGAGGTGAGAGTAATGTGTCTCAGTATGAATAGGATCAGGGGCCTGATTGTGATGTCTAGTGTTTCATTACCATGTCAGGGGCCGGATGGCCACACGCGTCGCCATGTAGAAAATCCTATTCAGGCCCTCATTTAGGTGGCTCCCTGTCCCGCCTGATAGCAATCACACTCTGTAATTGTGTGTTGGGCCTGACAGAGCGGGCCTCAGACAACAGGGAGACGGAGAGCGAAGGAGGGAGAGAGAGCGAGGAGGATGAAAAGAGAAAGAGAGAGAGAGATCTGACACCACATCCACATAGGTACCTATATTAATCTGTCGTTCCAGTTTTAATACACAGAACATTAATTGGGAGGAGAGATCATGTTAAGTGAATCATTTTGATTTATGACACAATGTCCTTCCTGATTTAAAGACAACAACTAACCAGCCCTCTAGCAATCAATATTTACACATTTTCCATGTCAAAGTAGTTAACTACTTTAGTATTTTATGACTTTTTTCCCCAGACAAACATTTCTGAAGATCTGACCGTGTATGTGTGTGTGTGTTTCCAGTGCTCGTAGGCCAGTGGATACTGGCTGTCTGATTGACTAATTTAAACGCTGTTTGTCTACAGGAGGGCCTTTGCGTTAAATGTTTGATTGCCCTCATATAAAACATAGTTACTCCCATCGTCTCTTAATAAGGACTTTATGAGGTTTTCCTACTCCTCATCTCCCTTCTCTCTCTATCCACCTTGCATAATCAAGTAGAATATTCAAAAATATGGAAATGTAGAAGCTCTCTGAATTTGCATAATGGTCCTGATACCATAATATGCATTTTTTTCAGTTTGGTTTATGTGAGCAGAAGCAAGTTTTCTATGTGTTCTTCCCAAATGACACCCTGTTCACTTCATAGTGCCTTGGGCCCTGGTCCAAAGTACTGTACTGTAGGGATTTGTTTGGCATTTGAGACACAACATTGGTCACGGCTCATCTAGTGTGGCTGCTCTCTGCTCAGTCAGTTAATGAATCCTTGAACCAAGCCCAGTTTTACGACACTGTAGGAAACATTACATTACAATAGTATCGATCGGTGGAACAACAATTACCTGTCCGTTGCCACATGATAAGGTACGACCAGTGAAGCATTTATTTAATTTTGTAAATACAACCAATATTTATCTTTCTATTTATTTTAAATTTTGTACTTTAACTATTTGCACATTGTTACAACACTGTACATAGCCATAATATATCATTTGAAATGTCTCTATTATTTTGAAACGTTTGAGAATGTAATGTTTACTGTTAATTTCTGATTGTTTATTTCACTTGCTTTGGCAATGTAAACATGTTTCCCATGCCAGGAAAGCCCTTTGAATTGAATTGAGAGAGAGAGCGAGAGAGCGAAACAGAGGGAGAGCAGGCTAGAGGTCGTGATCAGATGAGCTCCTGCATTTTTCAGCATTTTCTTAAAAAAAGATAGATTTAGAGTTAGATAAACTTGGATTTTTTGTCAGGAACATATACAGCATGCTACCCTCTACAACATAACCCTCACTTCAAATCAAAACTCAAAACCTACAAGCTGATTTTGGATGGAATTACAGAATCACCTGGAAGGTTTACAACTACCAAATATTATTATTCTGTACAGCAAATTCTCTGGAAACAACAGAAACCTGAAAACACCACCCAACCTGGAACTGAGTGAGTAATGTTTAGTCTGAAACTATATTTTATTTCCAAAAGCCAAGAAGAAAAATACACTACATTACTTTATAAGGACTGAATGCTAACATAATTCTGCCAAGCTTGATACAGCTTCAATTAGCAGTGACGTGTCAAGTGAGAGGTGTCAAAGCCCATTAGCCCAACAATGGCAGGAGAGTCACACAGTCTACCCCAACCAAATGGAGAGGCCTTAGAAGCTGCCTCCTGCTGTTCAGAGGTAACTAAAATACAGTACCCTGTGTATGTAAAGAATGATAAGGCAAGAAAAGATTACAAAATGAAGCTCCTTATGGAAAATCAAGAGACACTTTTTGCTGACTATTACAAAAATGGGAACATCAGCAACCTTATCTTCCACACAAACCATCCCCTGGCATGGCACAGTGCTATATTAGCACACTACACCTTTGTTAAGAGAGGGGGTGTTAACGAGGGGTGAAAACTCAGAATTACTTGACAACGAGGACTCTGAGTCAGCTAATATACATTTCTATAAGTCTGGAACAGTAAT
Source organism: Oncorhynchus kisutch (assembly GCF_002021735.2). Lineage (NCBI taxonomy): Eukaryota > Metazoa > Chordata > Actinopteri > Salmoniformes > Salmonidae > Oncorhynchus > Oncorhynchus kisutch. The sequence continues at coordinate 11,945,702 of NC_034177.2, forward strand.
GGTACAGGGTAACCCCAAACAGTTTCAGCTGGACTTTCACCTAATCAAAAAATTTGCCCAGCAGGAGAAGCTCTCCCTTGAGAAAGATACCCCCACCCTGAGCGGGTCAGACCAGACCTCTTCATTGTATAACCCCACAGACGAGCCACCCCCAGCGGAAAGTCAACCTCCCAGCACAGAGTACTACCCTCTCATTGAAATGAAGAATACATTTACCCAGCTGGAGGTAAGGCAGGTGGAGCTGGAACAGCAGGTGATTACACTCCAGTCAGCACAGACCCAGACAACAGTCCAGCACAACAACACTCTCTTAATCAGACCCGGAGAGCTGGAGGTGGAGAGAGACATATCTGCACTCTGGACAGTGGTGAGACAACTTCAACAGGAGAAAGAGCAGGAACAGGAGAAGAACAGAACACTAGAGGAGAGGATCAGATTGCTGGAGGAGAGGGTGAGGGGGATGGCGTGTGACAGAGAACAACCCACTAGAGAGGTGGCCACCCCCGAAGAGAAGCCAGCAGAACAGCCCACCTCAGCACCAGACAAAAGTCTCGACACCACAGCAGAACAGTCCACACCAGACCCTGACCATAGCGTTGACATCACAGCAGAACAGACAAATGAAGAACCCCAAGCCCAGCGGCTCTCACCCCCTCTGAGCACCCCCCCTGTCAGCCACACTTATAGCCCTTCTGACAACCCCCCCACACCCACTGAGGACATACACAAGCCACAGATTGTTCTCCTTATGGACTCAAATGGGAAATATACACAAGAAAAAAAACTTTTCCCCAAACACAGTGTGTCCAAACTCTGGTGTCCAAACACAGTGTGTCCAAACTCTGGTGTCCAAACACAGTGTGTCCAAACTCTGGTGTCCAAACACCCAGCGTGCCCTAGACCTTCTGTCTGAGGCCAAACTAGGCTCACCCAGCGTGCCCTAGACCTTCTGTCTGAGGACCAACTAGGTTCACCCAGCCACATAATAATACACCCAGCGCGCCCTAGACCTTCTGTCTGAGGACCAACTAGGGTCACCCAGCCACATAATAATACACCCAGAGTGCCCTAGACCTTCTGTCTGAGGACCAACTAGGTTCACCCAGCCACATAATAATACACAAAGGCACAAACGACCTGAGAGCACAGCAGGAAAGGGTGGCCACAGCACTGGAGGGAGTGATTGAAAAGGCTTCTTCTACTTCCCCAACGCACAAGTGGTTATCGCCACCCTGCTGCCACGAAAAGACTTCCACCCTGCCACAATAGAGCGGGTAAACGCAAGTATTTCCCGTGACTGTGCCTCAAAACCAAATGTTTTCCTGGCCCACCACTCCACCCTGGACTTGAACAGCCTCTATGACCAGGTCCACCTCTACAAGGCAGCAGTGCCCACCTTTGCCCGGACTCTAAAGGACATCGCTCTCAAACGTATCCCCAACACTTCACACAGGAGCAACAGATCAATAGACACCCTGCCCAGACCAGAGAGACACCCTCCCAGACCTGCGCCCCCCCCCCCCCCGGACCTACACATAGAGGACCCACACCAAGAGGACTTACATCCAGACCACAGCACCCCCAGCCACATCCACACCCCAACCAATCAACACCACCCCTCATCAACCATGCCCACACCCCATTTATGCCCCCTCAGATCTATGCCTCTCCTGCCCACCCCACGCACCCCTCCCCCGCAAATAGGGTCTCAACATGGAAGTCACACATACGCCCAGGTAGTGAGCGGGCAAACAGGCCCAACCCCCACTCTTACACTAGCCCAAGCCAATGGCATGTACCAGATGCTCAGCAGGCTCTGCTCACACTTACTGGCCTGAGGCCAAACCACACGACCAACAACATTGGACACTTTATGGAACACAAAGCTATATCATCCTGGAATATCCAAGGCCTGAGGTCATCTGCCTTTGGCCTAAAGAGCAGGAACCCGGACTTCACCAAAGAAATCAGTAATACAGACATTGTCATCCTGCAAGAAACCTGGTATAGAGGAGATGGACCCACTGGTTGCCCTCTAGGTTACAGACAGCTGGTAGTCCCATCCACCAAACTACCAGGTGTGAAACAGGGAAGGGACTCAGGGGGTATGCTAATTTGGTATAGAGCAGACCTAACTCACTCCATTAAATTAATCAAAACAGGAACATTTTACATTTGGCTAGAAATTCATAAGGAAATTATCTTAACAGAGAAAAATGTCCTCCTGTGTGCTACCTAAATTCCCCCACTAGAATCCCCATACTTTAATGAAGACAGCTTCTCCATCCTGGAGGGGGAAATCAATCATTTCCAGGCCCAGGGACATGTACTAGTCTGTGGCGACCTAAATGCCAGAACCGGACAAGAACCTGACACCCTCAGCACACAGGGGGACAAACACCTGCCTGCAGGTGACAGCATTCCCTCCCCCATATGCCCCCCTAGGCACAACTATGACAACATAACCAACAAAAATGGGTCACAACTCCTGCAGCTCTGTCGCAAGCTGGGTATGTACATAGTCAATTTTAGGCTTCAAGGGGACTCCTATGGTAGGTACACCTATAGCTCATCTCTTGGCAGTAGTACTGTAGACTACTTTATCACTGACCTCAATCCAGAGTCTCTCAGAGCATCCTTAGCTCTGGCATCTTCCCCAATATTTGGAACCAAGGACTGATCACCCCAATCCACAAAAGTGGAGACAAATTTGACCCCAATAACTACCGTCAACAGCAACCTTGGGAAAATCCTCTGCATTATCATTAACAGCAGACTCGTACATTTCCTCAATGAAAACAATGTACTGAGCAAATGTCAAATTGGCATTTTACCAAATTACCGTACAACAGACCATGTATTCACCCTGCACACCCTAATTGACAAGCAAACAAACCAAAACAAAGGCAAACTCTTCTCATGCTTTGTTGATTTCAAAAAAGCCTTCGACTCAATTTGGCATGAGGGTCTGCTATACAAATTGATGGAAAGTGGTGTTGGGGGTAAAACATATGACATAAAATCCATGTACACAAACAGGTGTGCGGTTAAAATTGAAAAAAAAAAAACACTAATTTCTTCCCACATGGCTGTGGGGTGAGACAGGGATGCAGCTTAAGCCCCACCCTCTTCAACATAAAAATAAACGAATTGGCGCGGGCACTAGACAGAGAGACAGAGAGAGAGAGAGAGAGACAGACAGACAGACAGACAGACAGACAGACAGACAGACAGACAGACAGACAGACAGACAGACAGACAGACAGACAGACAGACAGACAGACAGACAGACAGACAGACAGACAGACAGACAGACAGACAGACAGACAGACAGACAGACAGACAGACAGACAGACAGACAGACAGACAGACAGACAGACAGACAGACAGACAGACAGACATACATACATACATACATACCATACTACATACATACTACATACATACATACATACATACATACATACATACATACATACATACATACATACATACATACATACATACATACATACATACATACATACATACATACATACATACATACTACATACATACATACATACATACATACATACATACATACATACATACATACATACATACATACATCACATACATACATACATACATACATACATACATACATACATACATACATACATACATACATACATACATACATACATACATACTACTACATACATACATACATAACATACATACATACATACATACATACATACATACATACATACATACATACATACATACATACATACATACATACATACATACATACATACATACATACATACATACATACATACATACATACATACATACATACATCAATACATACATACAGTACATACATACATACATACATACATACATACATACATACATATACCATACATACATACATACATACATACATACATACATACATACATACATACATACAATACATACATACATACATACATACATACATACATACATACATTACATACATACATACATCACATACATACATACATACATACATACAATACTACATTACATACATACATACATACATACCATAGTGGGGGACTCTAACCACAGCACCTCACCACAAACTTTCTTATAGTAGTTATTCTCACAGTTATTCATTTGACCAAAACCTGTGTATTTCTTATTATAAACACTGGACTGGAAACAAGATGTAAACCAACTGGGTCGTTAATAGAGTTGTACCAAAGTAAGGAAAGACAAAACTTCCCGTTCTCTCTTATTCTGTCTCTCTCCTCTGGTCTCTCTCCTCCGGGTCTCTTTCCTCCTGTCTCTCTCCTCCGGTCTCTCTCCTCCTCTGGTCTCTCTCCTCTGGTCTCTCTCCTCGGCCTTAATCTCTAGTGGGACCTACTGTAGGGTTTTACTGACCCTTGCTGACAGGGTGTCTGGCAGTTAACCATGCTGTCTGTCTGTGGAGCACACGCACACGCACGCACACACACACACACACACGCACACGCACACGCACACGCACACACACACACACACTGTGTGAAGTAGAAGTCTGTCAACCATGATGTCTGTGGAGGAACAGCTCAGTCTGGGGGTCTCATTAAGCCCCCCACACAGACCTCATCCCAACCCTGTCAAGACCTCACACACAAGCGCATGCGGGTTCATTCATTTGTTAAATGACTGTAATGTAATGTGTGTCTGACACTGACAGCAGATGAGGTTGTAAGGCAGTAAGAAGTGAAGCCTACCCCTCCCCCTCTGCTCCCTTTCTCTCTCTCCTCTCCTCTCCTCCCTCTCTCCTCTCCCCCGCTTTTCCTCCCTTTTTCCTCCCTATCTCCTTCCTTCCTCTCTCCTCTCCTAAACACTCCTCTCCTCCCTTTTTTCTACCTCACTCCTCCCTCTCTCCTCTCCTCCCTCTCTCCTTTCCACCCTCTCTCCTCTTCTCTCTCTCTTCTCCTCCCTCTCTCCGCTCCTCCCTCATCACCGCTGTGCACCTCCCTGACTCTTAGGCATATGATCAGCAGCAGCCACTAATGAAACGTCAGTCAGGTAATTGAGGCTCTGGTGGCGGCCGGGCTACTTGACAGAGCAGGTGTCCCACATGGCAGCCTATTCCCTATGTAGTGCACTACTTTTGATCAGGGTCCATAGGGTTCTAGTCAAATGTAGTGCACTACATAGCGAATAGGGCTAGCAAAGCTAAACAGACACTAACTCAACAGTAGCAACTCCCAGAGCTTAGGTGTACCACCAACTCACAGGGGACTCTGCACTGTGGAAAACATTGCATTTAGTTTGAGCAGATGCCATTTTAATAAGAGTTCCCTTGCCTGTGTTCATTAGAATGTGACTGACAGGTAATTCAGGTGAATTTGTTGAATCGTCCACTGCAGAGGTTCTTAACCCACCAGCAGTGACATAACTTGACAGGTAAAATCCTGATGAGACTGAGTCTGTCCTAATATGGACACCGCAGATAGGAAAGGATGAAACAGACAAAGTTAAAGGTTAACATCCTCAGTGTCACACTATTATTGCACCCTGGAGTGATGTCACTATGCCTGCCATGGCTCTGCCAGAGGAGCTGACCTGAGGAGAGCTCAGAGTGAATTATGGGTAATATTTCATTCCCTTCCGTGACAGACACAGAGCCACATGGTAAATTGGATTTTTTGGAATTGCACTGAAGCAGTTAAGGGAGACAGTCCTTGTTGCCTCCCCTCTGTCAGATATTGGTATTGTCTCTCTCTCTCTCTCTCTCTCTCTCCCTCTCTCTTTCTCTCTCTCTCTCTCTCTCTCTCTCTCTCCCTCTCTGTATGGGCTGTTGACGGGACAGGGCAGTAGCAATCTAAACTAATCTCATCTATGGTCAAGCTGCAATCAGGGCACTACCGTAAAGGGTCAGACTGGGATGCCCCTCGTACACAGAAGTATGCATACACATGCATGCAATCATCAACACACGAACACCTTTCACTTTCAATGAGTATCTAAGTTTGGCTTGATATCTGGACTCCTGTCTGAGAAAGTCTATCGTTTCATGACACTCCAAAGGTGACCCTATCAAATTGTATTGGTCACATACACATGGTTAGCAGATGTTATTGTGAGTGTAGCGAAATGCTTATGCTTCTAGATCCGAAAGTGGGCTGGATAGTGAGCTGCGTTCGGGGGATCTACGTGTTTGAGAGCGTGAGTTGGAAGCAGACATTACAGACATTACGTATAGGGCTGAGAACGCACCCTTGTGGGGCCCCAGTGCTGAGGATCAGCGGGGTGGAGATGTTGTTTCCTACCTTCACCACCTGGGGGCGGCCCGTCAGGAAGTCCAGGACCCAGTTGCACAGAGCGGGGTCGAGGGTTTCAAGCTTAACGATGAGTTTGGAGGGTACAATGGTGTTGAATGCTGAGCTGTAGTCAATGAACAGCATTCTTACATATAGATGAAGCCGGAAGTTTACATACACTTAGGTTGGAGTCATTAAAACTCGTTTTTCAACCACTCCACAAATTTCCTGTTAACAAACTATAGTTTTGGCAAGTCGGTTAGGACATTGACTCTGTGCATGACACAAGTAATTATTTCAACAATTGTTTACAGACAGATTATTCCAGTGTGTTAGAAGTTTACATACACTAAATTGACTGTGCCTTTAAACAGAAAATGATGTCATGGCTTTAGAAGCTTCTGATAATTGACATAATTGAGTCAGTTGGAGGTGTACCTGTGGATGTATTTCAAGGCCTACCTTCAAACTCAGCGATTCTTTGCTTGACATCATGGGAAAATCAAAAGAAATCAGCCAAGACCTCAGAAAAACAATTGTAGACCTTGTTCATCCTTGGGAGCAATTTCCAAATGCCTGAAGGTACCACGTTCATCTGTACAAACAATAGTATGCAAGTATAAACACCATGGGACCACGCAGCCATCATACCGCTCAGGACGGAGATGCGTTCTGTCTCCTAGAGATGAACGTACTTTGGTGTGAAAAGTGCAGATCAATCCCAGAACAACAGCAAAAGACCTTGTGAAAATGCTGGAGGAAACAGGTACAGAAGTATCTATATACACAGTAAAACAAGTCCTATATCGACCTAACCTGAAAGGCTGCTCAGCAAGGAAGAAGCCACTGCTCCAAAACCACCATGCAACTGCACATGGGGACAAAAATTATAATTTTGGGATAAAGTCTGATTAAACAAAAATAGAACTGTTTGGCCATAATGACCATCGTTATGATTGGAGTAAAAAGGGGGAGGCTTGCAAGCCAAAGAACACCATCCCAACTGTGAAGCACGGGGGTGGCAGCATCATGTTGTGGAAGTGCTTTGCTAGGAGGGACTCGTGCACTTCCCAATATAGATGGCATCATGAGGATGGAAAATTATGTGGATATATTAAAGCAACATCTCAAGACATCAGTCAGGAACTTAAAGCTTGGTCAGAAATGGGTCTTCCAAATTAACAATGACCCCAAGCATACTTCCAAAGTTGTGGCACAATGGCTTAAGGACAACAAAGTCAAGGTATTGGAGTGGCCATCACAAAGCCCTGACCTCAATCCCATATAAAATTTGTGGGCAGAACTGGAAAAGGGTGTGCAAGCAAGGAGGCCTACAAACCTGACTCAGTTACACCAACTCTGTCAGGAGGAATGGGCCAAAATTCACCCAACTTATTGTGGGAAGCTTGTGGAAGGCTACCTGAAACGTTTGACCCAAGTTAAATCATTTAAAGGCAATGCTACCAAATACTAATTGAATGTATGTAAACTTCTGACCCACAGGGAATGTGATGAAAGAAACAAAAGCTGAAATAAATCATTCTCTCTACTATTATTCTGACATTTCACATTCTTAAAATAAAACGGGGATCCTAACTGACCTAAGACAGGGAATTTTTGCTAGGATTAAATGTCAGGAATTGTGAAAAACTGAGTTTAAATGTAGTTGGCTAAGGTGTATGTAAACTTCCGACTTCAACTGTCGGTGTTCCTCTTGTTCAGATGGGATAGGGCAGTGTGATGGCGATTGCATCTTTTGTGGACCTATTGTGGTGGTAGGCAAATTGGAGTTGGTCTAGGGTAACAGCTAGGGTGGAGATGATATGATCCTTTACTAGTTTTTCAAAACACTTCATGATGACAGTCGTGAGTGCTACAGGGCGATAGTCATTTAGTTCAGTTACCCTTGCTTTCTTGGGAACAGGAATAATGGTTGCCATCTTGAAGCATGTGGGGACAGCAGACTGGTATAGGGATTGATTGAATATGTCCGTAAACACAGTAGCCAGCTGGTCTGTGCATGCTCTGAGGATGCGGCTAGGGATGCTGCCTGGTCCAGCAGCCTTGTGAGGGTTAACACATTTAAATGTTTTTACTCACGTCAGCCACGGAGAAGGACAGCCCACAGTCTTTGGTAGTCTGTATTGTCCTCAAAGCGAGCAAAGAAGTTGTTTAATTTGTCTGGGAGCAAGACGCGATATCCGCAAAGGGGCTGGTTTTCTTTTTGTAATCCATAATTGTCTGTAGACCCTGCCACATACGTCTCGTGTTTGAGCTGTTGAATTGCGACTCCACTTTGTCTGTATAATGACGCTTTGCTTGTTTGATTGCCTTACGGAGGAAATAATTGCACTCTTTGTATTCGGTCATGTTTCCAGTCACCTTGTCATGATTAAATGCATCAATCCACGGTTTCTGGTTAGGGAAGGTTGTAATAGTCACATCTCCTATACACTTCCTTATAAACTCGCTCACAATCTTGAAGCTTGGAATTCGATTTGTCAGACCAGTGTTGAATAGACCTAAGCACGGGCGCTTCCTGTTTAGTTTCTGACTATAAAAGTGGAAACAAGATGGAGTCATGGTCAGATTTGCCAAAAGGAGGGCGGGGAAGGGCCTTGTATGCATCGCAGAAGTTAGAGTAGCAGTGGTCGAGTGTGTTACTCGCTCGTGTACGGCAATTGATATGCTGATTAAATTTAGGTAGCCTTGTTCTCAGATTAGCTTTGTTAAAATTCCCAGCTACAATAAATGCAGCCTCAGGATATATGGTTTTCAATTTGCATGAATTCCAGTGAAGTTCCTTGATTGCCGTCTTGGCATCTGCTTGGGGGGGGGGGGGGGGGGGGGGGGCACACAGCTGAGACAATAACCGAGGAGAGTTCTCTTAAGAGATAATACGGTCAGCATTTTCTTGTGAGGAATTCTAGGTCAGGTGAACAAAAGGACTTGAGTTCTTATATGTTGTTACAATTACACCATGGGTCATTAATCATGAAACATACACCCCCGCCCTTCTTCTTACCAAAGAGATGTTTGTTCCTGTCGGAGCGATGCACTGAAAATCCCATTGGCAGCACGGACTCCAACAGCATGTCCCCAGCCCGCCATGTCTTCGTGAAACAGAGTATGTTACAATCCTGGATATCTCTTTGGAAAGCAACTCTTGCCCTAATTTCGTCAACGTTGTTAATTAACTAGGGACTGGACAAGAGCGAGTAATATACTCGGAAGCGGTGGGTGGTGTGTGTGCATCCGAAGCCTCACTAGAAGACCGCTCCGGCACCCTCTCCTCCGGCGGCGTTGTTTTGGGTCGACCTCTGGAATCAATTCAAAGGATCCACTTTGGGAAAGTGGTATTCCTGTTTGTAGTGCTGGTTGTGCTGGTAAATTGTGTCTCTTGTATCCAATAGTTCTTTCCAGCTGTATACAATAACACTTAAGGTTTTCTGGGCTAACAATGTAAGAAATAATACATTAAAAAAACAAAATACTGCACATTTTCCTAAGGACTTGAAGCAAAGTTGCCATCTCTATCGGCGCCATCTTGTCAAAATGGTAGACAGAGGCAGACAGTTCCAGGGATGAGAAGGTGACCCTATCAAACTGTCCTACGCTCTATTCAGTCACAGCCTCCCTAGAGGCAGACAGTTCCAGGGATGAGAAGGTGACCCTATCAAACTGTCCTACGCTCTATTCAGTCACAGCCTCCCTAGAGGTAGACAGTTCCAGGGATGAGAAGGGGACCCTATCAAACTGTCCTACGCTCTATTCAGTCACAGCCTGCCTAGAGGTAGACAGTTCCAGGGATGAGAAGGTGACCCTATCAAACTGTCCTACGCTCTATTCAGTCACAGCCTCCCTAGAGGCAGACAGTTCCAGGGATGAGAAGGTGACCCTATCAAACTGTCCTATGCTCTATTCAGTCACAGCCTCCCTAGAGGCAGACAGTTCCAGGGATGAGAAGGTGACCCTATCAAACTGTCCTATGCTCTATTCAGTCGCAGCCTACCTAGAGGTAGACAGTACCAGGGATGAGAAGATAACCCTATCAAACTGTCCTTCAGTCACAGCCTCCCTAGAGGTAGACAGTTCCAGGGATGAGAAGGTGACCCTATCAAACTGTCCTTCAGTCACAGCCTCCCTAGAGGTAGACAGTTCCAGGGATGAGAAGGTGACCCTATCAAACTGTCCTACGCTCTAGTCAGTCACAGCCTCCCTAGAGGCAGACAGTTCCAGGGATGAGAAGGTGACCCTATCAAACTGTCCTACGTTCTATTCAGTCACAGCCTCCCTAGAGGCAGACAGTTCCAGGGATGAGAAGGTGACCCTATCAAACTGTCCTACGCTCTATTCAGTCACAGCCTCCCTAGAGGTAGACAGTTCCAGGGATGAGAAGGTGACCCTATCAAACTGTCCTTCAGTCACAGCCTCCCTAGAGGTAGACAGTTCCAGGGATGTGAAGGTGACCCTATCAAACTGTCCTTCAGTCACCACCTCCCTAGAGGTAGACAGTTCCAGGGATGAGAAGTCTACTTCTAGAGTCTCTCCTTCCTCTCTACACTCTATTTTTGTCCTACCAGGTCTTTAGGGCATGAATGTAGGGTGTAGAATGTAGACTGTTGAAAGTGGACATAGGGTTTAATACTTGGCTGTAAGCAGTACTCACTGGGGATTGTGAATGTATTGTGTACTGTATGCTGTGCCTTATACATGAGCTAAAACCAGTGGAAATTACATTTCCTTCCAACTGTCCGCCTTTGGGCGATTCTTGCGTTCATACCAATCTAAGAATTCAACCGACCTTCTCTACGTTGCTGTACAATATCTCATAAAATTAGATAAACTTGTACAATTCAACGTTTTTCCCTCAGAGGTGACCCACATCTGCAGCTAGGAAGGTTGGAAGTCAGAATGACATTGGACAGAGACGTGGAGAATTGATAAAGAGATAGACAGGTTGGTAATGTAGTCTCCCTACTGCATGAAGATATCAAATCTGATGTCATTCAATGTGCTTATCAAACAGAGATGTGGAATACATAATGTGTTAGACATGTCATTATATGGACACAGTTAATGTGGTTATATCACTATAGTTTGACCACAGAGTTTTATGTTGGGAGACATGACATACGTATTTCTATCAAAGATGACAGCGGAATCCACCATCTTCAGACAAGAGCAGCCTTTTCTATGTCACTTCCTGTAATAGCGGTCTGCTTCCCAGATGAAACCTTATTTCCTTTATAATGCTCTACTTTTGACCAGAGCCCTATGGGCCTTGATCAAAAGCGATGCACTATAAAGGGAATAGAGTCCTATGGGCCTTGATCAAAAGCGATGCACTATAAAGGGAATAGAGCCTTATGGGCCTTGATCAAAAGCGATGCACTATAAAGGGTATAGAGTCCTATGGGCCTTGATCAAAAGCGATGCACTATAAAGGGTATAGAGTCCTATGGGCCTTGATCAAAAGCGATGCACTATAAAGGGAATAGAGCCCTATGGGCCTTGATCAAATGCGGTGCACTATAAAGGGAATAGAGTCCTATGGGCCTTGATCAAAAGCGATGCACTATAAAGGGAATAGAGCCCTATGGGCCTTGATCAAAAGCGATGCACTATAAAGGGAATAGAGCCCTATGAGCCTTGATCAAATGCGGTGCACTATAAAGGGAATAGAGCCTTATGGGCCTTGATCAAAAGCGATGCACTATAAAGGGAATAGAGCCTTATGGGCCTTGATCAAAAGCGATGCACTATAAAGGGAATAGAGCCCTATGGGCCTTGATCAAAAGCGATGCACTATAAAGGGAATAGAGCCCTATGAGCCTTGATCAAATGCGGTGCACTATAAAGGGAATAGAGCCTTATGGGCCTTGATCAAAAGCGATGCACTATAAAGGGAATAGAGCCCTATGAGCCTTGATCAAATGCGGTGCACTATAAAGGGAATAGAGCCTTATGGGCCTTGATCAAAAGCGATGCACTATAAAGGGAATAGAGCCTTATGGGCCTTGATCAAAAGCGATGCACTATAAAGGGTATAGAGTCCTATGGGCCTTGATCAAAAGCGATGCACTATAAAGGGTATAGAGTCCTATGGGCCTTGATCAAAAGCGATGCACTATAAAGGGAATAGAGCCCTATGGGCCTTGATCAAAAGCGATGCACTATAAAGGGAATAGAGCCCTATGAGCCTTGATCAAATGCGGTGCACTATAAAGGGAATAGAGCCTTATGGGCCTTGATCAAAAGCGATGCACTATAAAGGGAATAGAGCTCTATGAGCCTTGATCAAATGCGGTGCACTATAAAGGGAATAGAGCCTTATGGGCCTTGATCAAAAGCGATGCACTATAAAGGGAATAGAGCCTTATGGGCCTTGATCAAAAGCGATGCACTATAAAGGGTATAGAGTCCTATGGGCCTTGATCAAAAGCGATGCACTATAAAGGGAATAGAGCCCTATGGGCCTTGATCAAATGCACCCGTCTCTATCGGGGATGCACCCGTCTCTATCGGTCCCAATCTCTGTCTTTTACCAGACGTCTGTCGCCAGTCTTACCCTGTCCTACCGGCGCAGTCATGCCACAGTAACATATAGCTACCATTAGTTAGGACATAGCTCAATTATGATAAAACCCCTCCCACCGCTTAGGCCCTGATTAAAGGCACAGTCCAATGGTTGATAAAGAGATCCCATCTGCCTCCCATCACCTAACAGCCATTGCTGTTCAGTTGGTGTTTTGCCTCATGCTTTCACATCACCACCACACATGCAGACGAGCACACATAGACACAGACACAGACACACACACAGGCACACAGAAACAGACACAGACACAGACACAGACACAGACACACACACACACACACACACACACACACACACACACACACACACACACACACACACACTGGAGCAGAGGAGCGTGTGGTGTAGCTTACAGCTGATCCAGATGGATGTTCTTGGGAGAGGCAGAGGCATCCCACCTTCAACCCATTTTGGACCTGGTGTTAATAATGAAAACACACACACACATACAAACATTCAGGCCCACACACACACACACACACACACACACACACTCGGGCATGCACACACAAACACGCTCACACACACCACCTCTAAGATCACAGAAGCACACTCTCATAGTAGCAGGTTTTATAAATGGATGAAAATAAGATGTCAAATAAGCATTAAACGAGAGAGAGGAGGAGAAGAGGAGAGATGGAGAAGAGGAGGAGGAGAAGGGGAAAGGGGGAGAGGAGGAGGAGAAGGGGAGAGGAGGAGAGGAGGAGGAGAATGAGGATAGGAGGAGAAAGAGGAGGAGAGGATGAGAAGAGGAGGAGAAGGGGAGAGGAGGAGAGGAGGAGGAGAAGGGGAAAGGGGGAGAGGAGGAGGAGAAGGGGAGAGGAGGAGAGGAGGAGGAGAATGAGGATAGGAGGAGAAAGAGGAGGAGAGGATGAGAAGAGGAGGAGAAGGGGAGAGGAGGAGAGGAGGAGGAGAAAGAGGATAGGAGGACAAAGAGGAGGAGACGATGAGAGGAGGAGAAGAGGAGAAGAGGTGAGGAGGAGGAGAGGAGGAGAAAGAGGAGGAGGAGAAAGAGGAGGAGAGGAGGAGAAGAGGAGAAGAGGTGAGGAGGAGAAGAGGAGGAGGAGAGGAGGAGGATGAGAAGCGGGAGAGGAGGAGAAGAGGAGAGGAGGAGAAAGAGGAGGAGGAGAAAGAGGATAGGAGGAGAAAGAGGAGGAGAGGAGGAGGAGAAGGGGAGAGGAGAGGAGAGGAGAAGAGGAGGAGAAAGAGAAAGAGGAGGAGGAGAAAGAGGATAGGAGGAGAAAGAGGAGGAGAGGAGGAGAGAAGGAGAAGAGGAGGAGGAGAAGGGGAGAGGAGGAGAAGAGGTGAGGAGGAGGATAGGAGGAGAAGAGGAGAAAAGGAGAGGAGAGAAGGAGAGGAGAAGAGGACAGGAGGAGAAAAGGAGAGGAGAGAAGGAGAGGAGAAGAAGAGGAGAAGAGAATGAGAGGAGGAGCAGAGAGAAGGAGAGGAGGAGGAGAGAAGGGAGGAGGAGAAGAGGAGAGGAGGAGAAGAGGAGAGAAGGAGAGTAGGAGAAGAGGAGGAGAGGAGCAGGAGAAGAGGAGAGAAGGAGAGAAGAGGAGGAGAGGAAAGCATTAATCCAATACAAGCCTAGCGCTCCACTGAATACAGGGGGATGGAGAGGGTGGGAGAGAGAGAGAACAAGAATGATCACCTCTCGTCTGTGCTCCGTCAAGGGAGAAATTACACATTTACTGAGTTTTTTTCAAGCAGCGATGGGTTCCATGGATCAAACCAGTGGATTTACGAGCCAATTTTCAACATGATATATAGACACCAGGAATCCATTTAACTGTGTTACCAGCCTCTCTCCGCCTTCCACGCTCTGGGGTGAAGTTTCCCATAGGTACAGATCTACAATCAGCTTTCCCTCCCCCAATTCTAAACTTAACCATTATTTTTATTTGACCTTTATTTAACTAGGCTAGTCAGTTAAGAACAAATTCTTATTTTCAATGACAACCTAGGAACAGTGGGTTAACTGCCTTGTTCAGGGGTCAAATGACAGATTTTTACCTTGTCAGCTCAGAGATTTGATCTGGCAACCTTTCAGTTACTAGTCCAACGCTCTAACCACTAGGCTGCCTGCCACCTCATTAGTGGGGAAAAAGTTAAACTGTCCCCAGATTAGGGGCAATTTTACACCTCCTATACCTCTCTCTCTTTCTCTCTCTCTCTCTCTCTCTCACTCTCTCTCTCTCTCTCTCTCTCTCTCTCTCTCTCTCTATTTCTCTCTTGCTCTCTCTCTCTTTCTCTCTTGCTCTCTCTCTCTCTCTCTCCCTGTCATTCAAAATAATATATTCTAGATGGATGAGTGAAAATTAAGCCGATGGACACTGAATCAAACATACTAATTTGACAATGGTTTCTTACACAGCAGGTTTCCGATCCCACCTGTGCCACCACCAGTTCATGAGGATTTTGACTGTTAAAATGCACAGATACAGTAGGGTGCTGAAGATGCTGCAGAACCCCAGAAAAATAATTACAAAAACAAAATGTTATATTTATGCAGTACCAGTCAAAAGTTTGGACACACCTACTCATTCAAGGGTTTTTCTTTCTACATTGTAGAATAATAGTGAAGACATCAAAACTATGAAATAACACATGGAATCATGTAGTAACCAAAAAAATGTTAACAAATCTAAATATATTTTAGATTCCTCAAATTACCAGTAGACATCTTCAGCGCGGGCATTTCTTTTTTTTGCATCCATTTTCCTCAATGTCTCCTTTGAGAAAAAATTGAACTAGAAGTAAAATCCCCCTTTACTTCCTAAATTGACTGAATTGAAATGGAATTGAGTGAATATCCGTGGCTAAACTCCCTCCTCTTTCTGGCTGAGGGGGATACTTTTCGTTTGGGCGAGCTGAAGTCTCCAATCACCAGTTTTGGATCCAGGTGCCATCGACCAGCACCAAGTGCTCTCCAGAGAATTGCCACTTTGGCTTTGTGGATATAGGATATACACTGAGTACAAAACATTAGGAACACCTGCTCTTTCCATGACATAGACTGACCAGGTACATCCAGGTAAAAGCTATGATCCCTTGTTGATGTCACCTGTTAAATCAACTTCAATCAGTGTAGTTGAAGGGGAGGAGACGGGTTATTAAAGAAGGATTTTTAAGCCTTGAGACATGGATTGTGTATGTGTGCCATTCAGAGGGTAAATGGTCAAGACAAAAGATTTAAGCCCCTTTGAATGGGGTATGATAGTAGGTGCCAGGCGCCTGGTTGGAGTGTGTCAAGAACTGCAACGTTGCTGGGTTTTTCACGCTGAACAGTTTCCCGTGTGTATCAAGAATGGTCCACCACCCAAAGGACATCCAGCCAACTTGACACAACTGTGGGAAGCATTGGAGTCAACATGGGCCAGCATCCCTGTGAATTGCTTTCGACACCTTGTAGTAAATTCCCCAACAAATTGAGGATGTTCTGAGGGCAAAAGAAGGTGAAACTCAATATTAAGGAAGGTGTTCCTAATGTTTCATACAGTATGACATAACACGCTGTTCCTGGCCTGGTTCCATACTGTATGTGCTGTACACTACTCTTCTATCATTAAACACTACAGTATGGAAACAGACTACCTTGTTGGTAGCTTTCAAGGGTGATCCAAATCTATTCGATTCTAATCAGGTCATTACATGAACAAATCAAGATCTTGGGACTATAAGGTTCTATCTAACATTTTGGTATAAAATGTGTTATTCACATAGTTGCTCTTTAGGTGAGATAAGTCAGATTTGTGAAAAAGTAAATATACAACAAATAATAATATTCAGAAAGTCATTTCTACGCAAACACCTTTGAACATGGTGCTTTAAGGTGGTATCTGCAATCCAATCACACAATGCTGAGTTGTCAATAAACAAATAACTGTATGTAAGGTGATGTACTTATTGAGTCATAAAAGAGGAAGACATCACAAAACAGTTCTGAGATCTGGGACTTGAAAAATACTCTATCTTAAAAGCAAAAGCATAGGCCCTAAGTCTTTGAATATTCATATCATAGGTTCTGGTCCTCTTTTGCAATTACTTTCATATTTTTTTATCTACTTTTTCAGAAGAATGGCCATAACTTAAGTTATTTATGGTAAAAACAAATATATACAGGTGCCAGATTATGAAATTACAGGTAGCCTATAGTGCAGTGGTTCCCGGGACACCTGGGGGTACTTGGCCTATCCACAGGGGCTACATGAGAAGACAGTGTCAGTGGATACCCCCTCATGAGGGTACCCCCTCATGTACTCTGGACAGAGCAAAATTCCGTTGGTAGAGCAGTAGAGTAGCCAAAAACCACTGCTATAGTGTGCTCCCCAGGTTGCACTCCAGTCCCCACAGGCACACAGCTCGAAAATCTCACCAATTTATTAACTTTCTAGAGACAAGAAAATTATTATCCATAAGCTATAACAACACAATAATACATTTTATATATTTTTTCTAGAAAGTGTAGGTTTCTATATAGGCTGTAAACTGAAGTGAATATTCGTATTCAACAACTGCTATGAAGTCCTATGTTTTGAATGTACAGTATTCATGGATGCCAAGGGAAGTTAGGTTTCCCCCAAAAATGTATCAATAAAAAAATACAAAAACATATACAATAATTCATATTTAGTCTCTCTGTGTTTCATAATTCTGCTTCAATTCACAAGAGGCTGAATATATCTCACTGGAGAAAGCATCTGAGTGGGCGAAACAGTGCCTCTCTGTCTCTATTTGTGTAGCCCATCTATCTGATGCTGTCTGGTCAAAAATAGTATGACATTGTTACCGCCCGTAGCATTGAACTCAAGGGAAGCCAGCGAGCATTTGACCTCCCTTGATAAGAAAAGTATAAAATAATAGCCACTCAGCGTTGAGCTAAACTGAATGAGCTCAACTGTGAATGGTCCTGGCACACCAAGAAAAAGTGTCAATGGAAGCCAGTTGGGATTTGGCTTCTCACCAATGATATCACATTGAGTGCACAACGACATTGACAGAAAAAATGGGAATTGTTGCAGCTTGTGTTGTTGTCCTCTGGTGGCTAGCTAGCTAGCAAACATTTTCTCTTTCTTAAATTAGCCATGGATGGAGATAGGGATTTGGACTTGTGGTTTTACTTAATTCTCCGTACTGGCCATTGATTATAACAGCGATTCTGATCCAAACATAAATTCATACATTGTGCCCCTGGACTGAGAGGATGGAAGTTAGATGTAGAAGGAAGCTAGGCTAGCTAGCAAGCATGGAATCACTCTGAAAGTGATCCAAACAATAGCTCTCGTTATTGTTCTCCACTCTTTTTGCAGTTATCGTTGTAGTGTGAATGCTCCTCATCATTGAATTATCGTTATAGTTACCGTTATATTTATTGTTATAGTTATCATCCTTGGTGTGGATGCCCCTTTAGAGCTTGCTTAATAAGGCCCAGTGGATAGGCATAGCTGTTTTTGTCTTTCTCTATATCAATACGAAAACCTCCATGGAAGGGGTGTTTCACTAAAATTACAAACTTAACACATTTTATTGATAGTTAGCTAGTAGTTTACTGACTTTGGGTGTCAGAGACCAGAAATATATATTGGTTTACTCATCAAGAACTAAGCTTTAGCAATGTTGCTAGTTCTCCATATGATATAGTGTATTTATCATTTTAGTGAACTATCACTTTAACAAATGTGTGATGAACATTAATTAATATACACTAAGTGGCCAGTCAATTATGTATACCACCCCATTCACGAAAATGGTTTGTTCCTACAGACAGTGAGTCACATGGCTGTGACTTGCTATATAACAGTCAGACAGGCATCGAGGCATTCAGTTACTGTTCGATTGAACGCTGGAATGGTCAAAACAAGTGACCTAAATTACTTTGAGCGTGGTATGATCATTGGTACCAGGCTCGCCGGTTCCAATATCTCAGAAACGGCCGGCCTCCTGTGCTTTTCACGCACGACAGTGTTTAGGGTTTATTAAGAATGGTGCGACAAACAAAAAAAACATCCAGTCAGCGGCAGCCCTGTGGGTGAAAACAGCTCGTTGATGAGAGGTGGAAGAAGAATGGCAAGAATCGGGCAAGCTAACAGGTGGGCCACAAACAGGCAAATAATGACGCAGTACCACAGTGGTGTGCAGAACGACATCTCGGAATGCAAAACTCGTCGGTCCTTGTCACGACCACACCTTGTTCGACTCCTATCATCTAAAAACAAAAATAATTGTCTCCAGTGGGCACGCGATCACCAGCACTGGACAACTGAGGCGTGAAAAACATGGCTTGGTCCGATGATCCTGGTTCCTATTACGTCATGCTGATGGCAAAGTCAGGATTTGGCATAAGCAGCATGAGTCCATGGCCTCATCCTGCCTGGTGTCAACGGTACAGGCTGGTGGTGGTGGTGTGAGGATGTTTTCCTGGCACACGTTAGATCCTGTGATACCAATTGAGCAATGTTCCCATGCCCCAAATATTTCAGGCTGCTCTTGAGGAAATCGAAGACTCCTCTCCATCACACTCCGTTGTAGGCTGTCTTCTCAATCTCGTTCACCCCAATTTTTTAGGACAATTTGCCTGGTGATTTGAGAGATTAGCCCTGTAGGCTCGGCCCTAATTTATGTGTTCTCTGCCACATGGAGCTGCATGGAAAATGGTCCAGTAACACAGGGCAATGACCAAATCAAATCAAATCTAATTTATTTATATAGCCCTTCGTACATCAGCTGATATCTCAAAGTGCTGTACAGAAACCCAGCCTAAAACCCCAAACAGCAAGCAATGCAGGTGTAGAAGCACGGACCAAGGACTAGTCAGCCCTTCCCCCTCTGAGGGGACAAAATGTATCTCTGTTATAGTGTTCAGAGGACTGACTATTGTGACAGACTAATGTTAAAGTATCCATGTTTGGTATCTATGTGAAACTTGTTCACTGAGGAGAACTCTGATGCTATCGATATGGATGTATGATCTCCGTGGTTACTGTTCACTGAGAAGAACTCTGATGCTATCTATATGGATGTAAACTGCAGCAGTATGGCTGGTGGCATTGTCATGCTGGAGGGTCATGTCAGGTTGAGCCTGCAGAAAGGGTACCACATGAGGGAGGAGAAGTCTTCCCTGTAACGCACAGTGTTGAGATTGCCTGCAATGACAACAAGCTCAGTCCGATGATGCTGTGACACACTGCCCCAAACCATTTACAATGAAGATCTGGATTTGGATTTTTACAAATTATCTTTGAAAGACAGGTTCCTTTCATTTTTTGGGGAATTTATGTTCACTGAGGATAACTCTAATGTTATCTACATGAATGTATGATCTCTGTGGTAGCTTATATCTGGACAGGGTGAACTCAATGTTTTGTCTTCTTAGGAATTTTGTCTTATTTACAGTGCCTTGCGAAAGTATTCGGCCCCCTTGAACTTTGCGACCTTTTGCCACATTTCAGGCTTCAAACATAAAGATATAAACTGTATTTTTTTGTGAAGAATCAACAACAAGCGGGACACAATCATGAAGTGGAACGACATTTATTGGATATTTCAAACTTTTTTAACAAATCAAAAACTGAAAAATTGGGCGTGTAAAATTATTCAGCCCCCTTAAGTTAATACTTTGTAGCGCCACCTTTTGCTGCGATTACAGCTGTAAGTCGCTTGGGGTATGTCTCTATCAGTTTTGCACATCGAGAGACTGACATTTTTTCCCATTCCTCCTTGCAAAACAGCTCGAGCTCAGTGAGGTTGGATGGAGAGCATTTGTGAACAGCAGTTTTCAGTTCTTTCCACAGATTCTCGATTGGATTCAGGTCTGGACTTTGACTTGGCCATTCTAACACCTGGATATGTTTATTTTTGAACCATTCCATTGTAGATTTTGCTTTATGTTTTGGATCATTGTCTTGTTGGAAGACAAATCTCCGTCCCAGTCTCAGGTCTTTTGCAGACTCCATCAGGTTTTCTTCCAGGATGGTCCCATATTTGGCTCCATCCATCTTCCCATCAATTTTAACCATCTTCCCTGTCCCTGCTGAAGAAAAGCAGGCCCAAACCATGATGCTGCCACCACCTTGTTTGACAGTGGGGATGTTGTGTTCAGGGTGATGAGCTGTGTTGCTTTTACGCCAAACATAACGTTTTGCATTGTTGCCAAAAAGTTACATTTTGGTTTCATCTGACCAGAGCACCTTCTTCCACATGTTTGGTGTGTCTCCCAGGTGGCTTGTGGCAAACTTTAAACAACACTTTTTATGGATATCTTTAAGAAATGGCTTTCTTCTTGCCACTTCCATAAAGGACAGATTTGTGCAATATACGACTGATTGTTGTCCTATGGACAGAGTCTCCCACCTCAGCTGTAGATCTCTGCAGTTCATCCAGAGTGATCATGGGCCTCTTGGCTGCATCTCTGATCAGTCTTCTCCTTGTATGAGCTGAAAGTTTAGAGGGACGGCCAGGTCTTGGTAGATTTGCAGTGGTCTGATACTCCTTCCATTTCAATATTATCGCTTGCACAGCGCTCCTTGGGATGTTTAAAGCTTGGGAAATCTTTTTGTATCCAAATCCGGCTTTAAACTTCTTCACAACAGTATCTCGGACCTGCCTGGTGTGTTCCTTGTTCTTCATGATGCTCTCTGCGCTTTTAACGGAACTCTGAGACTATCACAGTGCAGGTGCAATTATACGGAGACTTGATTACACACAGGTGGATTGTATTTATCATCATTAGTCATTTAGGTCAACATTGGATCATTCAGAGATCCTCACTGAACTTCTGGAGAGAGTTTGCTGCACTGAAAGTAAAGGGGCTGAATAATTTTGCACGCCCAATTTTTCCGTTTTTGATTTGTTAAAAAAGTTTGAAATATCCAATAAATGCCGTTCCACTTCATGATTGTGTCCCACTTGTTGTTGATTCTTCACAAAAAAATACAGTTTTATATCTTTATGTTTGAAGCCTGAAATGTGGCAAAAGGTCGCAAAGTTCAAGGGGGCCGAATACTTTCGCAAGGCACTGTACTTTGGCCTCATCCCCCACACAAGCTCTTAGATGCGCTGACACCATGTGGAGACTGGGCCTTGGTGGTCAGGTTATGCGCTGACACCCTGTGGAGACTGGGCCTTGGTGGTCAGGTTATTCACTGACACCCTGTGGAGACTGGGCCTTGGTGGTCAGGTTATTCACTGACACCCTGTGGAGACTGGGCCTTGGTGGTCAGGTTATGCGTTGACACCCTGTGGAGACTGGGCCTTGGTGGTCAGGTTATGCGCTGACACCCTGTGGAGACTGGGCCTTGGTGGTCAGGTTATTCACTGACACCCTGTGGAGACTGGGCCTTGGTGGTCAGGTTATTCACTGACACCCTGTGGAGACTGGGCCTTGGTGGTCAGGTTATATACTGACACCATGTGGAGACTGGGCCTTGGTGGTCAGGTTATTCATTGATACCCTGTGGAGACTGGGCCTTGGTGGTCAGGTTATTCACTGACACCCTGTGGAGACTGGGCCTTGGTGGTCAGGTTATTCACTGACACCCTGTGGAGACTGGGCCTTGGTGGTCAGGTTATTCACTGACACCCTGTGGAGACTGGGCCTTGGTGGTCAGGTTAATCACTGACACCCTGTGGAGACTGGGCCTTGGTGGTCAGGTTATTCACTGACACCCTGCGGAGACTGGGCCTTGGTGGTCAGGTTATGCACTGATACCCTGCGGAGACTGGGCCTTGGTGGTCAGGTTATTCACTGACACCCTGCGGAGACTGGGCCTTGGTGGTCAGGTTATGCACTGATACCCTGCGGAGACTGGGCCTTGGTGGTCAGGTTATGCACTGATACCCTGCGGAGACTGGGCCTTGGTGGTCAGGTTATGCGCTGATACCCTGCGGAGACTGGGCCTTGGTGGTCAGGTTATTCTGTAAACTTGGTATTGTTTGATTGGTCAAAGGTGGTTGGTTTTGGATTGAAAGGTTACACCTTCATATGTTATAAATTGAATTAAATGCTTTTTGTTCTCTCTTACCCTGTATCCTGTCCATGGAGGAAGGTTGCATGACTCATTTCAATTTCCTAGACTTTTAGGCCTCAGGCCTAGTAAGCATCTCCTTGTTCATGCTTAACCTTAGGATCTATATTCTTGGAATTCTTGCGAATGCTATGTAACTGAAGCTTCCTACCTTGTATGTGAACACATTCATTGTTAAAATATCTGCCTTTGATCTTGACAATTGTCAGACCAATTCTTACGTGTCAGTGTCAACTCAATGCCTAACGCTTGCTTATTTTAATGATATTTATGGAGTCAAACATTTGAATAGGCTAATTACTTCATTTTATTACAAGTTGCATGTGGAGTATATACCCCAACATGTTAAATATTACTACCCACTACAGTCCTATCTTTCAGGGTAGAGTTTGCCTGGTGATTTTGGAGGGGTCAGACTGATTCTAGCATGAGTTACATACATGTACTATGCTAGCCGTGAGATATTAGCACACAAGACCATTTGAAAAAACAAAGATGTTTATTGAATGGGTAATGGAGCAGATTGCTTTCCTCTCTTTTCAGACAGTCAGGACAACAGTCCATCTGAGCCAGTTCAAACTCTCCCACAAGCTAAATCTTTTGACTCATCTGAGTAAGGAAGTGTCACTTTGACCGCAATGACAGGGCGAGCCGCCAACTAAGAGGTAAGACACAAAACTACACAGCCCAGGTAACAAAACAGCATGATGAGAAACAAAAAGACAGTGGCCAGAGGTCCCACCCCCCTGCCCCAATCTCAAATAGACGTTCCTCTCCCCATGGCTCAATTAGCTCACTCTGGCTATTTACAGTTTATCTGGCCTCATCTCGGCCTGGGCGAAGGAGGGAGAAGAGTAATGAAATGGGATGTCAGTCGTTGTCGCTGTCATGATAGGCTGGGGGGGGGGTCCATTGGCTGTAAAGGGGATATGTTGGTGTTGGTGGGGGGTATTATTCCTGGTGTATCAGTCGTATTCATGGGTGTGTGTGATGGGGAGGGGGACAAGGCTTGGTTGTTTGTTATTTGTCAGAGGGGTGGATGACCCCCCCCCCTCCATCTCCAGCATTCTGTTCTGTGGGCCGCTCAACCGAGGCCAGGGTGGCTGTGACCTCATCCACGGTCCTCTTCTCCACAGTCCCATAAAACACCAGGGCTTGACGTTACGGCTTCTTCACCTTCTTGATGGACGAGGAGCTAGATGCGGATTCTCTGCGTTTACGCTGGAAAGACACACAAAAAATGCACCAAATGCTGTCAGCCGTTGGTCCAGAACATGTATAAACCTGCATAATTTCACACTAAACTATGAGAATACTAAGAACTGTGCACATTGGAACATTTTCTAAATGTATTCTCTTTGACAAGTTGTATTCGGCTACCTCCGGTTAAAACAACAGGGTCGTATTCATTAGGATACACTATCAAAACGTATTGCAACGGACAACGAAAATAGGCATTTCTTACTGGACAACTTTAGCAGGGACGCAAACTGGTGAGGGCTCAAAAAGATGACACAAACATGCAAAACATCTCTGCTATGGAGAAATGCAGGTTGGAACTAATTAAACAACAAAGAATATGATCTACATGATCAGTCTCGGTGTGTAAAATAAAAAGTGGTTAATATGAACCCAACTCACAGCTAAAAAAATGTAAAGAAAGCAATCCAATGTTATTTGTTGCCTAGACTTTACTGCAAACCAGTCTTGAGAAAGAAACAATACAGTAATATTGCAGTTAGCCATGAAGGCCTTTATAATAGAACACTTGTTACCACACACATCTAAATATTGCACTTGGGGAAAAAATATCTTAAGTAGAAATAGAATGAAACAAACAGGCGTTCCATTTTAGCTGTATTATAGTGGCCACTATAGATATCGATCAAGAGCACAAAAGCTACATGTGTGCAAGAATAACGTTCACCGAGTAAAATAAAGTAGAATCCAACCAGTAGTGATCCAACCCCCCTTCTCCCCTCCCAAACTTTTGTCATCGGATCTACACGAATCACACTGGTCCCTTATTTTGGATTCAAAATGGCAAATTTCGCAAAAAAAAGTAACCAGTTTGCATCCCTGGTTCAGGTAGTCCCTCACGTGTCGGTCTGTTTAATTCCATTTCAAATCATATCAAATTTTATTTGTCACATATACACCTGCCGAATACAACCTTAATGTGAAATGCTTACTTTGGTGCCTAATGGTTTTTGTGAGAGGGGTGGGCCTAAGGGACTTACTGAGTTGGGGGTGAGCGGAGCTCCCACCACATCGATGATCTGCTCCTTGGCCTCGCCTTTGATGTCGTCTGGGCCAGGCCAGGCGGGGACCTCGGGGCCTCCAGGGGCCTCTAGTCCTCCTCCTCCTGGGGGCCCGACGGGGACCCCCCCTCCTCCTCCAGCCTTCAGCAGGGCCTCGTAGCGGTGGCGTAGCATCTGTTGTTCGTACTCACAGTTACCGTGGGCCTGCTTCAGCTCATAGACCAGCACCAGGTCACTGCGCAGCTCGTTGAACATCTGGACTATCTCCTCTGTGGGCATGGGGTTCAGGTCTACACAGAGAGAGCAGCGTAGGGAAAGATGAAACACACACAGATAGGAAATATCCCACTAACCATTGTACGAGGCCCACAATGCATTGGCAGTAACCAAACGGTTTGCCTTGTTTTACTTGACCTACATGGACAAATCAACTCAAAGGATATTTAAGTCCAACTATCTAGTCAGAGTGCCTTGGTCTGTGTTTGCTCTATTTTTACATTTTTATTTCACCTTTATTTAACCAGGTAGGCCAGTTGAGAACACCTTTATTTAACCAGGTAGGCCAGTTGAGAACACCTTTATTTAACCAGGTAGGCCAGTTGAGAACACCTTTATTTAACCAGGTAGGCCAGTTGAGAACACCTTTATTTAACCAGGTAGGCCAGTTGAGAACACCTTTATTTAACCAGGTAGGCCAGTTGAGAACACCTTTATTTAACCAGGTAGGCCAGTTGAGAACACCTTTATTTAACCAGGTAGGCCAGTTGAGAACACCTTTATTTAACCAGTTAGGCCAGTTGAGAACACCTTTATTTAACCAGGTAGGCCAGTTGAGAACACCTTTATTTAACCAGGTAGGCCAGTTGAGAACACCTTTATTTAACCAGGTAGGCCAGTTGAGAACACCTTTATTTAACCAGGTAGGCCAGTTGAGAACACCTTTATTTAACCAGGTAGGCCAGTTGAGAACAAGTTCTCATTTACGAATTGTGACCTGGCCAAGATAAAGCAAAGCAGTGCGACACAAACACCAAAACAGAGAGTTACACATGGGATAAACAAACATGCAGTCAATAACACAATAGAAAAGTCTATATACAGTGTGTGCAAATGAGAAGATGAGGTAAGGCAATACATTTTCCATAGTGGCAAAATAATTACAATGTATTAATTAAACAATGGAGTGATAGATGTGCAGAAGATGAATGTGCAAGTAGAGATACTGGGGTGCAAAGGAGCAAAACAAAATGAATAACAGTATGGGGCTGAGGTAGTTGGATGGGCTATTTACAGATGGGCTATTTACAGATGGGCTATGTACAGGTGCAGTGATCTGTGAGCTGCTCTGACAGCTGGTGGGGAGGGAGATATTTATATTGGAATGGTAGATGTTATTACCAGACCCGGGTTTAAATGTTACACGGAACAAAAATATAAATGCAACATGTAAAGTTTTGATCCCATGTTTCATAAAATAAGACTGTAGAAATGTTCTATATGCACAAATTTGTTTATATCCCTGTTAGTGAGCATTTTTCTTTGGCAAGATAATCCATCAACCTTACAGGTGTGGCATATCAAGAAGCTGATTAAACAGCATGATCATTATAAGTGCACCTTGCACTGGGAACTATAAAAGGCCACTAGTTGAGGGAGTGTGCAATTGGCATGCTGACTTTAGGAATGTCCACCAGAGCTGTGCCAGATTATTTAAATGTTGCATTTCTCTACCATAAGCCGCCTCCTCCAACGTCAAGCCTTGTGGTTAGAGCTTTGGGCCAGTAATCGAAAGGTTGCTGAATCAAATCCCAGAGTTGACAAGGTAAAAATCTGTCATTCTGCCCCTGAACAAGGCAGTTAACACACTGTTCCCCGGTAGGTCGTCATTGTAAATAAGAATTTGTTCTTAAAACTGACTTGCCTAGTTAAATAAAAAAGTTACATTTAAAAAAAATGATATTTTTTTAAATACTCTAATACACAGAAAATAAGTATTTCAATAACAAATACACATATTTGAACCCAGGTCTGGTTGTTTGAGTGAGTCAGACAGTGCCTTGGTTTGCTGTTTAACATTTATGCTGAGGAGATTATGGTAGGTATTATGCCTAACTGAACTCACCCACTTCCCTCTCTGTCAGGATCTGGTCAATGGCCTTGATCTTCTTCTGGCCTACCGAGCTCGGCAGCTTCATCTGTAAGACACACAGAAAATAATATGTTGGGGTGTATGGGGATAAACATCTTCACCTCTGGCGGTTAATTCGTTTGAAATGCACTTCAGCGTGGCTGATCAAAATGCTTTTATCTGCCCCAGTTTATTTGAGAGATTATCTGTGGAGCACTACACTCCACTCCTTTACCCACAATGCATATTACATAGAGAGCAACATCTCTCCATTAGTCATGGAGATGAATAAGCCCGCTCTGCTACATCCTACAGATATTAGCGTGCCGCTAATGGCATAAATCATGGTTTTGCTGATGAGAGCAAGGGAAACGTCCCAAATGGCCCCCTATTCACTAGGGCTGGGAATTGCCACGGACTTCACAATACGATATTATCACGGTACTTAGGTGCTGATACGATATGTATTGTGAGTCGAGGTTCCAAACATATTGCTCCTCTCTACATGTCTGCTGCAGAGAGACAAGAGAGAGCATGAGAAAATGGGTTTATCAGTCATGGAAATAAAAGTGCTGAAAACATGTTGGCTCACTATTTAAAAAGAAGATGACAACAAACTATAGGATGAAGTTTTGGTGCAGGTACAGCCGACTCATGCTAGCTAACACTACCTATAAAAAAATCTAAAACGTATTTATATTATCCAAAAATAATATTGCAATATTACTTTTTAATAGTGCACTACACAGGGAATAGGGTGCCATTTGGGACATAGAGCCAGGTCTAACATGCTCCATCCACTATGAGCATACATCACATGCTGCAGTATGATACCATACTAGACAAGTAAATTATCCTTTTAAAATAGAGCGTTAGTAGAGTTTCCAAAAAACCCAAATGGTGTTTCAAATGAGAGTTCTTTACGGTGTTTCAAATGAGAGTTCTTTACGGTGTTTCAATGGGAGTTCTTTACGGTGTTTCAATGGGAGTTCTTTACGGTGTTTCAATGGGAGT
The DNA here is from genome assembly GCF_002021735.2 of Oncorhynchus kisutch. NCBI lineage: Eukaryota > Metazoa > Chordata > Actinopteri > Salmoniformes > Salmonidae > Oncorhynchus > Oncorhynchus kisutch. The sequence continues at coordinate 11,974,027 of NC_034177.2, forward strand.
TCTTTACGGTGTTTCAATGGGAGTTCTTTACGGTGTTTCAATGGGAGTTCTTTACGGTGTTTCAATGGGAGTTCTTTACGGTGTTTCAATGAGTTCTTTACGGTGTTTCAATGGGAGTTCTTTACGGTGTTTCAATGGGAGGTCTTTACGGTGTTTCAATGGGAGTTCTTTACGGTGTTTCAATGGGAGTTCTTTACGGTGTTTCAATGGGAGTTCTTTACGGTGTTTCAATGGGAGTTCTTTACGGTGTTTCAATGGGAGTTCTTTACGGTGTTTCAATGGGAGTTCTTTACGGTGTTTCAATGGGAGTTCTTTACGGTGTTTCAATGGGAGTTCTTTACGGTGTTTTAATGGGAGTTCTTTACGGTGTTTTAATGGGAGTTCTTTACGGTGTTTTAATGGGAGTTCTTTACGGTGTTTTAATGGGAGTTCTTTACGGTGTTTTAATGGGAGTTCTTTATGGTGTTTTAATGAGAGTTCTTTATGGTGTTTTAATGAGAGTTCTTTATGGTGTTTTAATGAGAGTTCTTTATGGTGTTTTGATGAGAGTTCTTTATGGTGTTAATGGAGTTTCAATAAATGCTTTATATTGGTCTTTGAGAGGGAAGCTAAGGTCCTATGGTGATGTTTGGAGGGGGAACCATCTAGGCAAATCAATATACTATTCCTATACAGATCATGTGTGACTGATCATTTTAGTGCATGGCCATGCTTACCCTCTGGCTGCGCAGTGTGACTCCAGCTGATTTGAAGTCAGGGAATTTGATGCCTGCCGTCTCAGGAACAGTCTGTTGTGGACAGATAGGGAGACAGTAGAGAGGTGAGCACAGAGACAAGACAAACTAGCAGGGTGGCATCAGGTTCCTTATTAAGCGATTGGGCAAATGGGAGTGTTTGTATACCGGTTTCTCCATCTCTCGTTTCAGCGGGAGCTTCTTCTTGGTAGCCTTGCGCTCGGCACGTCTCATCTCTGTGTTGGTGTCTGCTGCTGTGATGAGCTTCTGCAGGTCCTGGGCCTTCTTCTCACGATCCTTCTTCCTGCTCTCCATCTTCCTTAGCTCCTGCATCAGATACTCCTCTTCTGCCACCTTCAGGGCAAAACGGGGAAGTGCAACATGAGCGGGGGATTAAGACAACTATTATCTTGGACTACCATTTCAACCTTCAACACTAACAGTGGAATTGTCTTTGGGGAAGTGCTGCTAACCTGATCAGGCGTGCGGTTGAATAATCTCTCCAGCTGCTCTTTCCTGCGCCTCTCGTGACCCGCGTCAAATACATACATCTTGGGCTCTGTCCCTGTTGCAGCGCGGACCTTGGTCAGCTTACCGCAAATGTTGTAATAACGTTCCTTCAGGTCCTCCGTTGACCGTTTCTGAAAGTAAAAATACAGAAATGTTACCAGCAGGTACAATTTTCATGGAAAGACATATTTCACGTTCAACACATTCAAATATTTGCCTAAAAAATATATATATATTCTAAATGTTTTGAAATACTTGAATCCTTCTTTTCTGTATTGTGATTTGTGGATTCAAATTCTGTATTTAAAATCTGTGTGTGTGTGTAATGTCAGCCATAGATAGCCTCCTCACTCTGTATTGCTGATGGTCGTAACGGTCGTGGACGACGATGAAGCGCAGGTCAAAGCGCTTGCACAGGTCAAACAGGTGGTCCGTCTCCGCCTTGGTCCAGCCGTCATCATGGAGATACATCTGGTACTCCTGCTCCGAGTACACTGGCACCTGCACTGCCTAGGGAGGAGGAGACGGAGAGAGATTTTTGCATTTGCTTTGGCAATAAAGCCCCTTTGAATTGAAAGAGAGGGAGACGGGTGGTCACAGGGAGGGAGATGGAGAGAGGGAAGGGGTATGGAGTGAGGGAGGAAGAGAGATGGAGAGCGAGATGGAGAGCGAGATGGAGAGCGAGATGGAGGATAGAGTGATGTGTGAGACCGACAGTGATGAAGTGAACAATAAAGAGATAAAAACAATGAGAGACAGCGGAGAGAAACCCCTCTCCTTACCTTGTTGAAGCGGGCGAAGGGGTAGTCCTTGCCTTCCTCTGCCATGCGTCTCCAGTGGTGGAAGACGGCTCCGTCTCGGCGGGCTGGGTTGGTGAAGGGCATCCATTTCCAGGGTCGCACCCGCTTACAGCCCAACTTGGCCTTCACTGTCCGGTAGCCCTGAGTAGTGTCACTGGGCAGCAGGGGGGGAGCATCTCTGCTGAGAGACAGGTGGTGGTCAGAATACTAATTTAGTGACACACCTTATTAAACGCAACAATACAGAAATTAAATCACAAGTAAATACCATTTTATGAGAGATCAGTGTTCACATAAATCTAATTTTATTGGTCACATACACATATTTAGTAGATGCTATTGCGGATGTAACGAAATGCTTGTATTCCTAGCTCCAACTGCGCAGAAGTATCTAACAACTCAAAAGTAAAAGAATGGAGTATGTTCAGCCCAAGAGGCAGGGCAGCCAGACAGAGGGAATTTGGGTCAAACAGGGTTCCTACTTCTTGTCTGAGTAGAGCAAGGCGTACACCTCTCTGTGCATCCCCTCTGGTCTCTTGAAGGTCAACGTTTCAGTTGTTTTCTTGGCCTTTTTCTGTAATGGGGGGGATTAAGGTTGAGTGCAGATCGTCAACTGTGCAATTTAGATGTAAACGATAGACTGTCAGTTGATAGGCTTGTGCTAATGAAACTCAACAATGGACAGTTGGGACACAGTAAGTTGTTCCACACAAGCCACTCTCACACACCATCAAAAGACAGGTCCTCGGCAGGTTGTGACCAGAGGACATCATTCTTACCTTCTCAGAGTTGATGAAATCCTTCTTACTGATCGGCCCATCATTGTCCCCTCCGGCCAACTCCAGAATATCTCTCACATCGGCACCAGCTGCCATGATGACGTGTGCTGTAAAGAATAGTTACTCTGTATTTGTATTCTGTCATTGTGTGTCAAATGTATATGTCCTCACCTGATAGCTCACCTAATTCTCAAGTTACTTACCAAACGTTATTGGCTAGACATGGCAAGCGGAGCTAGCAATCAATGTAGTTAGCTAATCTCTTTGCAGAGGCTACTACTCGGTCTTTGCAGGAAACCAACGTTAGCAGTCTATAATTTATGGATTAATAATTAAGTTAACATATGTATTAAGTGTATTCAAAGAGGATACCTGAATTTTGTGTCGATAATTTAGCTAGTTAATTAATGCGTCGCTCACGTTGACTAGTTAACGTTAGCTTTCAAGCGAATATGTTCAGCTAGCCGGCTTTGGCAAACGTTGCCGCGCTAAAGCCCATCAGGGACATAGCTAGTTATGAAATAGTTCATTTTCAACGTAACGTTTTACCGTTTACCTTTTTGGTGAATCCACGCGTCTGTTTTTGTCCTTTTAAAGCAAATATTCTGTGAAAGTATAAAAATTGGCTAGCTAGCTAACGGCTAACAACAAGCTATAATCAACAGGCCTGCGTTCAGCGGAAACCGGAAGTAATTCTTCTTCGCCAGTAAAGCCCCTTCTGTAATAAGTTTGTCGCCACTTACTGATGCGGAGGGGGTGAACTTGGAACTAAATTATTTACCCACATAAAAAATAAATAAACAAACGTATTTATTAATTGCACCTTTGTTTAACCAGGTAAGCCAGTTTGAGAACAAGTTCTTATTTACAACTGCGACCTAGCCAAGATAAAGCAAAGCAGTGCAACACAAACAACGACACAGAGTTACACATGGAATAAACGAACGTACAGTCAATAACACAATATAAAAGTATATATACAGTGTGTGCAAATGGGGTAAGATTAGGGAGGTAGGGTAATAAATAGGCCGTAGTGGCAAAATAATGACAATTTACCAAATAAACACTGGAGTGATAGATGTGCAGATAAATCATTGATAAATGATATGACACAACTTGAGCCATATGTTGTCATATATAAGACATGAATACATGTACAGAAGAAACATGTTGACTGTTTCCTTAAAATCATTATTACAGTGCTAGCTGTGCCACCAGAGACTCTGAGTTTGAGCCCAGGCACAATTGGCCCAGCGTCGTCTGGGTTAGGGAGGGTTTGACCGGAAGGGATATCCTCGTCTCATCGCGCACTTGCAACTCATGTGGCGGGCCGGGCGCAGTGCGCGATGACCAGGTCGCTAGGTGTACGGTGCTTCCTTAACTGGTCTTAGTAACTGGTCTTAGTAGCACGGGTAGGCCTGGACCACACTACTGTTGACTGGGATTTTGACTCAGCCAACAGTGAAATCCTGGACATGGAATCTATACTCCCCTTCACACATCAGGACAACCTTGTTGAGGTAACGAATGCCATCCTGGTATTCTTTGGGCAGCTCCCTGTTATTCTGGGCAGTTTGTGAGACCATTGGCAGCGTTACACAGTGGAAATAGTTGTTTGAGCATTGATGGTTGTGGATATACACGCTGGTATGCCAGTTTAGCTTTTTAAACAGGGCAAAATAAGCACTGTTGTGCACAGGGGTGTTGAAGGAGGCACTGAGTCATGGCTTGCCAGTGTAGATCCTGGGTGTGTTTTCCACTTTTTTATGGAGGAGGTTCCCAAGCAGCATCCAGAAGGGCAGTGCATTGAACTGAACAGCCTGCAACATGCCGGCATCATACAACTCTAGTTGGTCCATGTACAGTTTAGACTTAGCTTTGAAGTTGAAAGCATTTTGAGCAGTGATCATGGGAAAAGGGATGCATTCCAAAAGGGCCACCTAGGCTTCGTGGGTGGATGAGTTACCCTGATCCAACACCCAGTCCTCCAAACCTTTTAGCAAGAATGCCTCCTCTGGCACTACCACGTATGAACGGGCCAGAAGGGCCTTTACTATGCCCAGGCCAAGACCAGTCCAGGCTGGGGAATGGCTCAGCGACTTACAGCTCCAGGCAAGGTAGCGCAGACAGGTTTCCTGCAGAACTGGGTCACCTGTACAGACGGAGTGCTCGTACAGAGAGGTCTGGAAGGAGGAATCCTCTGGGAGCAGTCAGGTGAAGAGCCTCCCTTGCCGCCTCCTAGAGCTGCGTCAGACTCCAGTGGGACACCATCTTGTGGATGCACTGGGCAGAGGACAAGGTGATGTTGATTTGCCTTGTGTACAAAGATACCTGGGGAAGAAGGAGACACAAGATACATGGATTATCTGCCATGACACGGCTTTGACGAAGAAAGGGTGGATGTAATAGCAGGCTAACTAGGCTAACGTTTGTAAAGTAGAGCAGGTTGGTCTCACCTTACCTTAGGAAGTTGGTGACACGAGGGCGGCAGTTGAGTCTAACGTCTAGGTTGAAGTTAATGAAGTTCTCCTCCTTTGTGACGTTTAAGATGGACGCCTCTGGATCGAGAGTGACGATCAGCTTGTGAACACAGATGTTTTCCACAGTGCTGTTTGCGACCTGACCCGCACCATGATGTCAAAGTCACAGTCGCGTCCACTTTCAAACACCCCCCCATGTGGTTAGCAAGGCCTGTGTTGTGGTCCTTGAGCATGTACTGTAACAGTCGTCTATACTAGCATCCCAAAATGAGCCATGGACCAAACATTTCTGCTGTTTCAATTTTCCTTAAGTGCATTTCAATGATACGGTGTCTGGTCTTTAGGTCTTTGTGGATGAGTCTTTGTGGTCATTGGTCAGTCTTACCTCTCTCTGCTGGTACATTTTTTGAGACTGGTAAATTAGACTAGTTAGTCTAGCCAGCTACCTAAATGTGTAGTATTCATGGCCAAATTAGTGACTGGGGATGCAGGGCACATGCCACAGAGGCCCTAACACTCAAGGGGGCCACCATTGATTTTGATAGTCACTCTAACTCAGCTATCATATTAACATGGCACAAGTCAATTGCAGGAAATTAGCTCATAAAACTGCAAACATTTCTCCCCACCTCATCACAAAATATGTAGAACTGTTGGAAATTATCTGTAAAACTACAACAACAAAAAGTTATTTAAAGCAAACGTATTTGTTTATCTTTTGTTAATAAAATATGTTTTCTGCCAGCAGATCCCTCTGTATAACTTTTCATTTTGGTGCATCACTGTGGCCAAGCTTCCTGCCATCCAGGACCTCTATACCAGGTGGTGTCAGAGGAAGGCCCTAAAAACTGTCAAAGACTCCAGCCACCCTAGTCGTAGCGGTACCGGAGCGCCAAGCCTAGGTCCAAGAGGCCCCTAAATAGCTTCTAACCCCAAGCCATAAGACTCCTGAACAGCTAATCAAATGGCTACCCAGACTATTTGCATTGCTGTTCTCCAAATAGCATTTTAGAATTGTTTTATTGTGTAGAAATGCAGTAAATGAGCTTCAACTTAAGATTCCTTGAAAATCATTATAAATACAGTTTAAACAGGTTTTAAACCAATTTTCTATATAGATAGCCTCTAAAATATATGTAAACAGACCATAAATGTCTCTGTCTCTCTCTTTTCTGTGGAAAGCTGTGAGTGTTATAATACCATATCAGTACTTGTTGCATTTACAATTTATCTTAGCCCTATCACCTATCATGGCTCCCAAGTGGCACAGCTCCAGGCAAGGTAGCGCAGACAGGTTTCCTGCAGAACTGGGTCACCTGTACAGACGGAGTGCTCGTACAGAGAGGTCTGGAAGGAGGAATCCTCTGGGAGCAGTCAGGTGAAGAGCCTCCCTTGCCGCCTCCTAGAGCTGCGTCAGACTCCAGTGGGACACCATCTTGTGGATGCACTGGGCAGAGGACAAGGTGATGTTGATTTGCCTTGTGTACAAAGATACCTGGGGAAGAAGGAGACACAAGATACATGGATTATCTGCCATGACACGGCTTTGACGAAGAAAGGGTGGATGTAATAGCAGGCTAACTAGGCTAACGTTTGTAAAGTAGAGCAGGTTGAAAATCATTATAAATACAGTTTAAACAGGTTTTAAACCAATTTTCTATATAGATAGCCTCTAAAATATATGTAAACAGACCATAAATGTCTCTGTCTCTCTCTTTTCTGTGGAAAGCTGTGAGTGTTATAATACCATATCAGTACTTGTTGCATTTACAATTTATCTTAGCCCTATCACCTATCATGGCTCCCAAGTGGCACAGCGGTCTAAGGCACTGCATCTGAGTGCGTCACTACAGACACCCTGGTTTGATTCCAGGCTGTATCACAACCAGACGTGATTGGGAGTCCCATTGGGCGGCGCAGAACTGGTCCAGTATCGGCCGGGTTTGGCTGGTATAAGCCGTCATTGTAAATAAGAATTTGTTCTTAACTGACTTGCCTAGTTAAATAAAGGTTCAAATAAAAACAAATAAAACATCAGCTGATTTCAGTCAGTGTATGGTCATGGCTAGAAAACATATTGCTTTTGTCAAATTAATGCCAAAAGTTAAAATTTTAGCTAACCTTTTTCCCAACCTTAACCTAATTTTCCTAACCTGTTATGTTAGTTCTTCTAACCTACTAAGTAACCTTTCCTAACCTTTTACAAAAAGTCAAATCTGACAAAAACTGTATACCATCTAGTTAAAACCTCAGTGGCTGTGGAATGAATGCATTGTTGGAATGGAATGTTGGCAGTTAATTATAAAAATGTTTGGAATCATTCGTCTAAAACTGTCTGGCTAGCTTAGCTAACAAACATACAGTGCAGATAATATTCAAATTCATTGTTTTACAGGACATCTTCTGACAGTACTAGCAAACCACAGTTGACCAATTCCCTTCCCAAAAAGGCTGACTTTTTCTAGTTCTATGGTACACTGTACCAGGTGGGAGGAGGCAACGCTGCTAAGCAACACACAACTCGAGACAGCTGTGATTTCCAGCTTGTCGTTTTGGCAGCATACTAACAGCAGGTAATCGATTATTTTCAACAAAGCAATTCACGTTTCAATGTAGGCGTACTTATGTGCGACTCACTCGATAACATGCCTTGCTAGTTATGCATTTGGTTCAAACGTCTAAAAGCAGGCTTTTAGCTAGTCACTGTACAGTAGCTAGAATAGTTAGGTATTGTTATTAAAAGGCTAGTTAGGTCATCCAGCTAACTAGCTAGCTACTTTTTCCACATTAAAGCTCTGCTTTGTACTCTCTGTTTGACAGTGTCAAAAGCAGTAATGTCCACAAGCAAGGAACAAGCAGCTATCAGTAAAGTTCTGAGTTTCCTTCAAGAGTGGGATCATGGCAACAAGACGGTGCGCATCCGCATGCTGACCGTGTTTGTGACTCAAAACACTGGAAAGACGTGTCCTGAGTTAGAACTGGAATTCGCACAGGTTGCCAGTCTCTTTCTGGCTCGGCTCACCGCCTGGATGAGGCTGACGTATCCTTGCATAATGCATTGGATGTGGTTAGATAACCAGTCCAGTGCTATGGTGTCATTCATATCCACATCCAAAGGCAGCATGTTTGGAGAAGGTGATGCAAAACAAATGTGGTGTATTTCGTCATTTTCATTTACTCAGGCGCATTCAGCTACATGTTCGGAACATGCTTAGGTCTTCAACTGAAAGCAGTTGGAGTGTTCCTCTCTGCAGCTAGCAAGTGAGTGGAAAAACATTGTCTGAATTTGTATAGCTAACACATTAATCTCTTGCACCATAAGGTTTAGTCACATACCCTTGATCTTTCCACAGTCATCGTTATCTCATAGAGTTCCTGGAGGTTGGAGGGGTCCTAACCCTCCTGGAGATCTTAGGTCAGAAACAGACCAAGGAGGAGGACAAGGCAGAGGCCATTCGGCTGCTTCAGATAGTCTCCAACGCTGGACGCAAGTACAAAGAGCTAATCTGCGAAAGCTATGGTAAACAACTCACCAAACTATCTCTATGATACATACCGTGTTTTTAGTATGCAGTTGGATTTCTAAACTGATACAGTTCAAATTGAAATGATCTATGTAGAGAGAAATGATTCGCTGTTATTGCTCCAAAATGTGTTGAGTTTTTCAGTCTATGATTAAAGACTGATTGGCAAATAATAATAATAATACATTTCATTTGTAAAGCGCTTTTCTCAGACTCACGGCGCAAAAAAATACAAACAAATAATAATACAAACAATCCAAAACACAGAACTTAGAACATAGACATCCATCAAAGCTATATATAGGTGTCGCCAGATCCGGAGGACATGAGAATCGAATTAGCAGAGGTCCTTGAAAGCGTTTCTGAACAGCACGGTCTTGAGCTGTGCCTTAATAACCTTTTACTGCATTGGGCTAAATCAGGGTAATTTTAAACAAATCTACTTTGAAACCAAAGTATAAACCTCACACACATGGTTATGGGCAACAACAACAAAATAAGACACCTGTACCATAGAGTTGAAATGTATACCATTTTGAGTTTGCACCTCAATATTACACTTTATATACATCACAGAAGACTGAAATATTACAAAACTGTTTGACATAGAAACAGCTGATTTTTGGATGTTAAAAAAGTGATGTTTATTAATGATGAAATATTGAGAAATATGAATAACATTCCACCCATAAGTCCAGTAGTCATTTGACTGCAGGAAAGGGCTACAGGAGGACAGAGATTCTGCAGCCCTAATAGTGTCTGGAAGTGCGTTCTACAGCCATGGAGCCGCGCAACAAAGTCCTGTCACCCCCTAGTTTTTAGTCAGCTGCGGGGCTGCTGACGGGAGAAGGACCTAGAGGAGCGAACGGTGTGTGTTGTTGATTGGTTAATGTTGCTTGATTGGTTCTCAGACCATATCACTGTGTCCACTGTTTCCTGTCCACGTGGCTTGCAGGTGTGAGAGCCATTGCAGAGTGTCTGGCCAAGTCCAAGACAGAGGGGACCCAAGAGACAGCACGGGCCCTGTTGGAGTCCCTGGCCCATGGAAACCCCAAATACCAGAACCAGGTGTACAGAGGTCTGATTGCCCTGCTGACCTGTATCTCGCCCAAGGCCCAGCAACTGGTCTTGCAGACCCTCCGCATAGTACAAGTATAACAACACACATACACACAGGCAGTCACACACGCTTGCTGACACACAGGCATGCATTCAAGTGCGCTTACACACACACACATGGGTTCAACTACCATGGGACATAACAGCTGAAAATCCAACTGTGTGTGACCTTGTCATACACACCTGACTGCTGTGGCTTGAGTGTATTTATGAAGGTAAATGATTGGATATAATTCTGACCCCTAACAGGACATAGTGAAGGAAGCCCACCCCAGCATCGTGGGACCTCTGTTGAATTTGTTGAGGTCCCTGCATTTGGAGGTGCAATATGAGGGTAAGTAATAGCTAGGTGTGCGTGTCAACTCTCAGCTATCCAGACAGCCTGTTCTACATGTATTTCAAATACAGATCTCTTCCATTGACATCTTCAACATCCGCTTGTACTTCACGCTGTAGTATCTGATTCCTATAGTATGCAGTATTATTTTATAATCTCTTTTGTAATTATTGTGTTGTCTATCTCCCCCCTCTCTCTCTCCCAGCTATCGAGCTGATCACAGATCTCAGGCAGTATGAGGTCAGACCGATGCTGCTTACAGGTCTCGTAGATCTGCTCAAACCGGCTATGGAGGGAGTGCAGACATACAAGATCCTGGAAGGTCTCACATCTTCTCCTTATTGGTTCCCCAGTAAATGAGAGGCAAAGTCATTGTGCATCTAGTCATTGTGTAGTTCTCATTGCAACCCACTAAGATCAACCCTATAGGACGTTTCTTGCTACAGTTCTAACAGTCCATTTTTTTTCACACACAAGATGTGATATTGCATACGTCCTTTTACATAGTCATCATGCCTGAAGCAATGTAGATCCCCTTTCAGCAAATAGTTTTTGTCTCAATAAAACACTTGAACTGTTATTGATGTGTTGATGTCCATTCCATCAGACCCAGAAATGACCAAGATGACTGAATCCCTGCCAGTGTATGTCCAACAAGCTGCGGCAGCCAAAGCTTTAAGGTGAAGTCAGAACCCTCATGTATGGGTATCCCTTAGAAATGTCATTCTGACATGGTCTGTGAATTTGCCACAAACTGTCTGAAACTGAAAAACTGAAGTTAAATGCTGTATATTAGTAGTATCAGCGGCTAATCTGATTTATTTGTCACTCACTTGTTAACTTAGAAGCAATTTGCTTGTTATTTTATATTGCCACTCAGCCCATATTTAGTACTTTAAATGTAATGACATACAGATCAGTACAATTAGTACAATCCAGGCTGTATCACAACCGGCCGTGATTGGGAGTCCCATAGGGCGGCGCACAATTGCCCCAGCGTCGGCAGAGTTTGGCCGGTGTAGCCCGTCATTGTAAATAAGAATTTGTTCTTACCTGACTTGCCTGGTTTAAATTATTATTATTTTTTAACGAAATGTGTATTAGCCTGTAACAGTAATGTTCATGATCATCATATACCAATGCTGACTGTTTTGACTACGTGCTGAAGGTTGCTTGCTCAGGGGAGTCAGGAGCTGTCCCAGCAACTGCTTCCTCTCAGAGTGGTGCACCACTTGATGTATGCTATGGGAAACCAGGAGCATGCTGACGCCCAGAGACAAGCCAGCCTGGCACTGGAGGTAAATCAAATTGAATCAAATTTTAATTTAAATTTTTTTTATTTCACCTTTATTTAACCAGGTAGGCTAGTTGAGAACAAGTTCTCATTTGCAACTGCGACCTGGCCAAGATAAAGCATAGCAGTGTGAGCATACAACAAAGAGTAAACAATTAACAAGTCAATAACACAGTAGAAAACGAAGGGGGGGTCTATATACAATGTGTGCAAAAGGCATGAGGAGGTAGGCAAATAATTACAATGTTGCAGATTAACACTGGAGTGATAAAAGATCAGATGGTCATGTACAGGTAGAGATATTGGTGTGCAGAAGAGCAGAAAAGTAAATAAATAAAAACAGTATGGGGATGAGGTAGGTTAAAAGGGTGGGCTATTTACCAATAGACTATGTACAGCTGCAGCGATCGGTTAGCTGCTCAGATAGCTGATGTTTGAAGTTGGTGAGGGAGATAAAAGTCTCCAAATAAGTACACACCAGAGTTGGGGAATTGATGGCAGTCAATTCAGGAAGTGATTTGAATAAAACATGGAACAGCTTTTGAAATAAATCTATTCTACTTTTCAGTTTATTAAGAAGTCATTGAAAAAAGTTGCTTTTTTTCAATATTGAATTGGAATTTCAGTTTACTTCCTGAATTGACCCAAACCCTGACACACACACACACACACACAGTAAAAAAGAAATGCATTCATCTAGAATGCATTTGCACATCTATCACAGTTGTGATAGTTTTTAATTTAGTAGATTCCAAAGACAACAAAATCTCTCACACAGACATTCTGTATACTATCCTGTATATTAGTACAGAGTATATACTACCCTGTATATCAGTACAGAGTAGATAATACCCTGTATAGCGGTACAGAGTAGATACCACCCTGTATAGCGGTACAGAGTAGATACCACCCTGTATAGCGGTACAGAGTAGATACCACCCTGTATAGCGGTACAGAGTAGATACCACCCTGTATAGCGGTACAGAGTAGATACCACCCTGTATAGCGGTACAGAGTAGATACCACCCTGTATAGCGGTACAGAGTAGATACCACCCTGTATAGCGGTACAGAGTAGATACCACCCTGTATAGCGGTACAGAGTAGATACCACCCTGTATAGCGGTACAGAGTAGATACCACCCTGTATAGCGGTACAGAGTAGATACCACCCTGTATAGCGGTACAGAGTAGATACCACCCTGTATAGCGGTACAGAGTAGATACCACCCTGTATAGCGGTACAGAGTAGATACCACCCTGTATAGCGGTACAGAGTAGATACCACCCTGTATAGCGGTACAGAGTAGATACCACCCTGTATAGCGGTACAGTGTAGAATGTAATCACTCAAGCCAAGTCTTATCTCTGCCTTTGTCTTTAGCATTTTGTCCGTACATACCCAGTGGTGGAGGAGCATGTACGCAGAACCATGGGTATCAATCTGTTTGCAGCCTTCATGGTGAGCTGAAATCTATTTTGTATGTAAGAGTATGCATCTACACTGAACCAAAATATAAACACAACATGCTACAATTTCAAAGATTTTACTGAGTTACAGTTAATTTAAGGACACCATTCAATTTAAATAAATTCATTAGGCCCTAATCTATGGATTTAACATGACTGGGAATACAGATATGCATCTGTTGGTCACAGATACCTTTAAAAAAAGGTAGGGGCGTGGATCAGAAAACCGGTCAGTATCTGGTGGGACCACCATTTGCTTCATGCAGCGCAATCTACTTCACAGATGTGATCAGGGTGTTGATTGTGACCTGTGGAATGTTGTCCCACTCCTCTTCAATGGCTGTGTGAAGTTGCTTGATATTGGCGTTAAGACTGGAACACGCTGTCGTACACATTGATCCAGAGCATTCCAAACATGCTCAATGACTAATGATTGGCTGAGAGAAATTTGTGATAAAAATATTGTGGGGGCTGTTTTGTTAGACTTCAGTGCGGCTTTTGACATCGATCATAGTCTGTTGCTGGAAGAAAAAATTAATAATGTGTTATGGCTTTAGACCCCCTGCTATATTGTGGATAAAGAGTTATCTGTCTAACAGAACAGAGGGTGTTCTTTAATGGAAGCCTCTCCAACCAAATCCAGGTAGAACCAGAAATTCCCCATGGCAGCTGTATAGGCCCATCCGTGAATAGCATTCTTCTCCAGCATGCCATTGAACTAGTATTTTCCCACTGAATTCGTTTACGACGCCTAACTGCAGTCAGGTCAAGACCCTGGTGAGGACGACGAGCACGCAAATGAGCGTCCCTGAGACTGAAACCCACAGTTTCATCAGTTGTCCGGGTGGCTGGTCTCAGACGATCTCGCAGGTAAAGAAGCCGGATGTGGAAGTCCTGGGCTGGTGTGGTTACACATGGTTTACCTGTCTAGTTTTGATTTACATTTAATTGGTTGTCAACTAACGGGAATTCAACATGAAATCAACAAAAAATGTCACAATGTCATTGGATTAAGGTTAGAAGTTAGGTGAAAAAAAGACAATGCTCTTATGTTGATGACTTTTTGCAAATCCCATCAGTTTCCCACGTTGATCCAATGTCATCACTTTGATTTTTGGGGGGGTTTAAATTATGTGGAAATAATGGTGATTCAACCAGTTTTGCCCAGTGGGTGCACACCTGACACACAGCAGACTCAGGGACATCCATTCTGTTGAAAGTTATGCCTCTGTCTCGAACAGACCTGCCATAAGTGAATGCTTCCATACTGACACGTCTCACGTGATCCACAGCAGAGGGAGGGCTGTGACATGCTGGTCTGGACAGAAGGCCGTTTTAAATGCAGTGTTCGCTCAGAGTTGTCCTTATTTCTGCTTTGATTGATTCTCAAATGTTTTTTCTTTCCTGGGGGGGTTGAGATTAGGACTCACATTAGGACTCACGTTTTTTGGATGTGAAAATCCAACAGTTGTATTGAAAGGGGGTGGCACTCTGGGGCTGTGTGTGGTCGTCCTTGTTGGTTTGAGTGAGAAAGACACAGAGCAGAACCAATCAGTAAAAAAGCACATCCCATGCATTATCGACGCATTGTGCCGAGTCTCGACAACATCAAAATAGCCTTTCTAGACTCAGGAGTACTTTGAGTTAGGTGTTAGCCAGAATGACTGGCACTGGCTAGAGTGGCAAACTGGTCTGAGCAATGATGTGTATAAACCCTGGACTGTTGATGCTATGTATTGGCTATTTGCGAAGCTTTGAAACCACGGGTCGGCCATATTGGCACATTCCAGTGAAGGCACAGTCATCCATAGGAATGAATGGTATTCTATATTATTTCAATGAAATGTTTCAAGGACAAAATTACATCTATTTAAGTATTGTTGTTGTAGTGGGAACAGTAACATTAGTTATAAAAAAATAATACTTTAAGATTTTTTCTTATAGATGTTTTCATTCTTTTTTTAACGTTGATCTCACATAATATAATTGAGGTATGCACTAAGGTATCTGTATTAGAAATGTGGCAAACACAAATGTAGACAGTAATAAATCAATTTCTATAGCTTTCAAAATATTTTTTTTACAACGGTGGGGGCGTGCCAAGATGGTGGCAGGGTGTATATATGTATATAAATCATTGGGTCCGAGTCTTCACTATTTTGGAGATTACAATGCATTCAAATTACTTTTATTTAAAAAATTGTTTTGTTTGCTTCTCTACAATTTTTTTAGCACAAACCTGAGACTTTCTACATGACGATGGATGAAATTCAAGCAGATATCCTGCTATCAAATAAAGTCAACATTTCGGAAGGTAATTGTATGAGACTTTCTCTTCAGTTTTGTAATATTTGTGTAAGTAAACGTGTATCCCTAAGCCTCACATCATTAATAATAATAATAGTTTATTTAACTTTTATATTACTGTAACTTTCCATTACAAAATAGAATTTCAAATTAAAATCTTTAATCTTTTTATTTACAGTTTTGGAGCACCAGAGCTCAGAAGACTGAACCAGACAAAGTACAGGCATGCCATTTTGTATAATAATAGTTTACACTTTATTTTCATGTTACAGTAAAATAAATCAATAAAAATAACAAAAACTATTCAGCCCATATTATTGTTTTTTAACCGATTTGCTTAGCAACTGTAACCATGAGAAATGCCTTTCAAATGAAGAGAATAAGTGGTTTAGCCTGGGTACCAGTGTTTAATACTCCACTTCTTGCTTGCACTGCTGTCATTTGCCAAAGAGACTTGTCTTTCTTCAAATATGAACATTCTATCATAAATGAGCTCAAGGAGATAAGGATTTGGTCCTGATTCCATAACGTTCAGTGCTATCCGGAATCATTTGGACATCCCTACCCTAAACCTTAACTCCTACCTTAACCATAACCTAACCTTTACCTTAATCATTTTAAATTTACATTTGGGGTGTGTTCGTAAATTAAATCTGGAGTGTCAGAGTGCGATCAGCGCGTTTGTAAATTAAATCTGGAGTGCCAGAGTGCGCTCAGCGCATTTTTAAATTCAGTGCGCTGTCAAGCGGTTCTGGAGTGCCAAGTCTAGGACAAAAAAGCTTCTTAACAGTTTTTATCCCCAAGCCACAAGACTCCTGAACAGCTAATCAAATGGCTACCCGGACTATTTGTATTGTGCCTACCCCCACCCCTCTTTTACGCTGCTGCTACTCTCTGTTTATCATATATGCATAGTCACTTTAACTATACATTCATGTACATACTACCTCAATTGGCCCGACTAACCAGTGTCTGTATATAGCCTCGCTACTTTATATAGCCTGTCTTTTTACTGTTGTTTTATTTATTTACTTACCTATTGTTCACCTACTACCTTTTTTGCACTATTGGTTAGAACCTGTAAGTAAGCATTTCACTATAAAGTCTACTACACCTGTTGTATTTTGCGAACATGACAAATAAACTTTGATTTGATTGTCCGTTCGTAAATTCAGAGCGTTTTACTCCCCTAGCAGACGTCCTAAGGATCCCGATATGCTCAAACCAAGGATCCCGGATTTTAATCTTCAAACGAAAACCAGTCTGTCAATAATTGCTAGCACATGTCTAATTTCTCAACTAAATACATACTGCAATTCCAACCACAAAACGTCTTCGCTTCGATTTTAAGCCTCACAATACACCAATTTGCCTAGCTAACAGCTGCATATTTGTTTTGGACTTTGTTATAATTATAATTCTGTTTTCGAGGATCCACATGTTGTCATGGAAAATAGTAATGTTATTTCCAACAACCAATGAGCAACTTCATATTGAATGTTGAGATTGCCAAAAACCATTATCTTTGGCAAATGACAGGAGAGGCAGGAAGTGGAATGATAAACAGACTGTTTACCACTTATAGTCTGGGTACCAATCTACCCATTTGTTATGTAAGTGTAAATAAATTCAGGAGTAAAAATGTGCTAAAAAATCACATAAGTTGCATGGACTCATTCTGTCTTCAATAATTGTGTTTAACATGATTTTTTGAATGACTACCCCATCTCTGTACCCCATACATACAATTATCTGTAAGGTCCCTCAATCAAGTAGGGATTTTCAAGCACAGATTTAACCACAATGACAAGGGAGGTTTTCCGATAACTCACAAAGGGCACAGATTGGTAGATGTATACAAATTAAAAAAGCAGATGCTGAATATCCCTTTGAGCATGGTGAAGTTATTAATTAGGCTTGAGATGGTACAGTATATCAATACACCCAGTCACTACACATATACAGGTGTCCTTCCTAACTCAGTTGCCCGTAGAGGAAGGAAAACTGCTCAAGGATTTTACCATGAGGCCAATGGTGATAATTATTCTTTTTTTGGACACCACACTCCAAAAAGCAAGTTCTGCAGGCTCTAGTTTTGTCTAATCTTGATTATTGTCCAGTTGTGTGGTATAATGCTGTAAGGAAAGACCTAGTTAAACTGCAGCTGGCCCAGAACAGAGCGGCACGTGTTGCTCTTAATTGTAATCAGAGGGCTGATATTAATACTATTCATGCCAGTCTCTCTTGGCTAAGAGTTGAGGAGAGACTGACTGCATCACTTCTTTTTATAAGAAACATTCATGTGTTGAAAATCCCAAATTGTTTGCATAGTCAACTTACACACAGCTCTGACACACACACAGGTATCCCACCAGACATGCCATCAGGGGTCTTTTCATAGTCCCCATATCCAGAACAAATTCAAGAAAACTTAAGTATTATATAGAGCCCTTATTGCATGGAACTTCCTTCCATCTCATATTGCTCAAATAAACAGCAAACCTGGTTTAAAAAAACAGATAAAGCAACACCTCGCGGTACAATGCCTCTCCCCTATTTGACCTAGATAGTTTGTGTATATGCATTGATATGTAGGCTATGTGTGCCTTTTTAAAAATGTACAGTTGAAGTTGGAAGTTTACATACACCTTACAGGCTGATCACATCGCTTGCGTTGCGCGTGCTGAAAAATACATGTGGAAATCTATGTTATTCAATTATTGCACCCACACTGCTTGTGCGCGCCAACGAGCATCTGAGTTGCCATGGGCTAAAATAGAAATCAGTTCTATTTCTGACGAAGATCGCGCTGCAAGTCCTGCCTCTCCCATCTCCTCATTGGTTTATAGAAGCAGGTACCCACGTGCCAGCTCCTCATTGGTTATACCCACGTGGGTGACTGAGAGATGAACAAGGTCAGTGGTGGTAATGCACCTAATTTATGAAAGTTGCGAATCGCAATATAAAGTCGAGAAGAAAAGGCCTGGAAGGAAGAGAGATGACTAGTAACGATTCGGTTGACCGTTTTATGTGTGGATTAGAGGACCTTGTGCATTTCAGGTCAAATAACAACTCCATGTTTATATCCCAGGACAAATTAGCTACAGCAAGCTAGCAAAAATTGACAAATTAACTAGGAAGTGCAAGCTAACTAGCTAAATTGCCATAAATGTTTCATGCTTTTCGACCTGTCCCCAAATTAATAGAATTGGTTCAGAGTTTGTTTTTATATTTTAACCTGCGTTTCGTGATCGCGCTTGGTGTGGGGGGACAAAATAAATGTATGCACGATGGCGCACGCGCACAGCCGGTTTGGGTTCTGTGTTAGCCAAATACATTTAAACTCAGTTTTTCACAATTCCTGACATTTAATCCTAGTAAAAATTCTCTATCTTAGGTCAGTTAGGATCACCATTTTATTATAAGAATGTGAAATGTCAGAATAATAGTGATTTATTTCATCTTTTATTTCTTTCATCACATTCCCAGTGGGTCAGAAGTTTACATACACTGAATTAGTATTTTGTAGCATTGCCTTTAAATTGTTTAACTTGGGTCAAACATGTCAGGTAGCCTTCCACAAGCTTCCCTCAATAAGTTGGGTGAATTTTGGCCCATTCCTCCTGACAGAGCTGGTGTAACAGGTTTGTAGGCCTCCTTGCTCGCACACGCTTTTTCAGTTCTGCCAACAAAGGGCTTTGTGATGGTCACTCCAATACCTTGACTTTGTTATCCTTAAGCCATTTTCCCACAACTTTGGAAGTATGCTTGAGGTCATTGTCCATTGTCCACCAAGTTTTAACTTCAGGACTGATGTCTTGAGATGCTGCTTCAATATATCCACATAATTTTAATTCCTCATCATGCCTTCTATTTTGGAAGTGCACCAGTCCCTCCTGCAGCAAAGCACCCCCACAACATGATTCTGCCACCCCCGTGCTTCACGGTTGGGATGGTGTTCTTCGGCTTGCAAACATCCCTCCTTTTCCTCCAAACATAACGATGGTCATTATGGCCAAACAGTTCTATTTTTGTTTCATCAGACCAGAGAACATTTCTCCAAAGAGTATGATCTTTGTCCCCATGTGCAGTTGCAAACCATATTCTGGCTTTTTTATGGCGGTTTTGGAGCAGTGGCTTCTTCCTTGCTGAGCGGCCTTTCAGGTTAGGTCAATATAGGACTCGTTTTACTGTGGATATAGATCCTTTTGTACCTGTTTCCTCCAGCATCTTCACAAGGTCCTTTGCTGTTGTTCTAGGATTGATTTGCACTTCTCGCACCAAAGGACGTTCATCTCTAGGAGACAGAACGTGTCTCCTTCCTTAGCAGTATGATGCCTGCTTGGTTCCGTGGTGTTTATATTTGCATACTATTGTTTGTACAGATGAACATGGTACCTTCAGGCGTTTGGAAATTGCTCCCTAGGATGAACCAGACTTGTGGAGGTCTACAATTTTTTTCTGAGGTCTTGGCTGGTTTCTTTTGATTTTAACCATGATGACAAGCTAAGAGGCACTGAGTTTGAAGGTAGGCCTTGAAATACATTCACAGGTACACCTCCAATTGACTCAAATTATTTCAATTAGACTATCAGAAGCTTCCAAAATCATGACATCATTTTCTGGAATTTTCCAAGCTGAATAAAGGCACAGTCAACTTAGTGTATGTAAACTTCTGACCCACTGGAATTGTGATACAGTAAAATATTTTGTCTGTAAACAATAGATGTAAAAATGACTTGTGTCATGCACAAAGTAGATGTCCTAACCAACTTGCCAAGACTATAATTTGTTAACAAGAAATTTGTGGAGTGGTTGAAAAATGAGTTTCAATGACTCCAACCTAAGTGTATGTAAACTTATGACTTCAACTGTATGTAGTTCTGTTCTTGAGCTGTTCTTGTCTACTGATGTTCTGTATTATGTCATTCTGTATTATGTTTCATGTTTTGTGTTGGACCCCAGGAAGAGTAGTTGCTGCTTTTGCAACAGCTCATGGGGATCCTAATAAAATACCAAAACAGTTACAGAGTTTAATGGTTGTGATAGGATAAAACTGAGGATGAATCAACAACATTGTAGTTACTCAACAATACTAACCTAAATGACAGAATGAAAAGGAACCCTGTACAGAATCTGTTTGCAACGAGGCACTTGAGTAATACTGCAAAAAATGTGGCAAAGAAATTAACTTTTTGTCCTGAATACAAAGAGTTCTGTTTGGAGCCAACACGTCACTGAGTACCACTCGTTAATATTTTTAAGCGTGGTGGTGGCTGCATCATGTTATGGGAATGCTTGCCATTGGCAAGGACTAGGGAGTTTTTTAGGATGAAAAATAAACGTGATACAGCTAAGGACAGGCAAAATTCTAGAGTAAAGCCTTGTTCAGTGTGCTTTCCAAATTCACTTTTCAGCAGGACAATAGCCTAAAACACAAGGCCAAATTTATGCTGGAGCTGCTTACCAAGACGGCATTGAATGTTAACTGAGTAGCCCAGTTACAGTTTTGGCTTAGGTCGGTTAGAAAATCTATTGCAAAACTTGAAAATGGGTTTCTAGCAATGACCAACAATCAACAGAGCTTGAAGAATTAAAAAAATAATGGTAAAATATTGTACAATCTTGGTGTGCAAAGCTCTTAGAGACTTACCCAACATGACTCACAGCTGTAATCGTCGCCAAAGGATGTTTTTAACATGTATTGTCTCAAGGGTAGGTGAATACTTATATAATCAAGATATACAGTGAATTCGGAAAGTATTCAGACCCATTGACTTTTTCCACATTTTGTTACGTTACAGCCTAATTCAAAATGTTTTGCCTCATCAATCAACACACAATACCCCATTATGTCAAAGCAAAAACTGGTTTTTATACATTTTTGAAAACTATAGAAAAACCTTTGACATATTAATTAGAATATATTACGCTATTATCATATAGAAACATAATGGAATATTGTACATCATATTAGCATCAACATACATTATTGTTTCATTCAATTTCACATAATAATGTTGTATTTCATCAACTGTTGATGATGCTCATTACATATTAAGGTTGAACCAAAAGATAACATGTAACAAAAATGAAATACACAATTATTATGTGAAATTGAATGAAACAATAATGTATGTTGATGCTAATATGATGTACAATATTCCATTGTTTCTATATGATAACAATAGCGTAATATATTTAATATGCCATATACTATTTTTTAACAGTTTCACTAATTAATTTGAATTAACTTAATCATTGACACACCCCTCACTATTGTCATTGGTTACACTAATTGCACTGTGTGTCTGCATAACCTGGTTCAAGTATTCATGACATTACCCTGAGGAAGGCACAATGATGCTGAAATGTTGGTA
This sequence comes from Oncorhynchus kisutch, assembly GCF_002021735.2. NCBI lineage: Eukaryota > Metazoa > Chordata > Actinopteri > Salmoniformes > Salmonidae > Oncorhynchus > Oncorhynchus kisutch. Next base: position 11,995,760 of record NC_034177.2, read on the forward strand.
AATACCCATTAAATTAGTTTGCGACTTTCTTCATTTTGATAGTTTATAGTTTATTCCCCGCTAGTCAGCACCTTCACACAAACTATTATTCTGGGTGTGCGCCAGCTTATGTTTTTTTTTAATCAACAATGTGAGCCAAACATAATCTCCACTGCTTGCTTGTATTGTTTTTTTTATTTTTATTTTTTTACATGTTTTTGGTTCTTTCAGATATAGATCCTTCTAAACATATTGCTCTGTCTTGGTTTGCAGTGTGGACTCCTATTGTTGGGCCTATCTGTCTTTGGTGCCAGCTGTATGTACTTATTTAGTATTGCAACCCATACTTACCCATACTTACCCATACCCATACTTACTACATTCACACAAATAGGCCTACACATACAGTATCAGTCAAATATTGGACACACCTATACTCATTCAAGGGTTTTTCTTTATTTAAAAAAAACTATTTTCTACATTGTAGAATGATAATGAAGATATCAAAACTATGAAATAACACATGGAATCATGTAGTAACCAAAAAAGTGTTAAACAGATCAAAATATGTTTTATATTCTTCAAAGTAGCTACTCTTTGCCTTGATGACAGCTTTGCACACTCTTGGCATTCTCTCAACCAGCTTCATGAGGTAGTCACCTGGAATGCATTTCAATTAACAGGTGTGCCTTGTTAAAAGTGAATTTGTGAAATTTCCTTCCTTCTTAATGCGTTTGAGCCAATCAGTTGTGTTGTGACAAGGTAGGGGGGGTTTACAGAGAGAGCCATATTTGGTAAAATACCAAGTCCATATTATGGCAAGAACAGGTCAAATAAGCAAATAGAAATGACAGTCCATCATTACTTTAAGACATGAAGGTCAATACGGAAAATGTCAAGACCTTTTGAAAGTTTCTTCATGTGCAATTGCAAAAACCATTAAGCGCTATAATGAAACTGGCTCTCATGAGGACCTGGCCTCCACAATCACCCGACCTCAACCCAATTTGAGATGGTTTGGGATGAAATGGACTGCAGAAAAGCAGCCAACAAGTGCTCAGCATATGTGGGACCTGCTTCAAGACTGTTGGGAAAGGATTCCTCATGAAGCTGGTTGAAGGAATGCCAAGAGTGTGAAAAGCAGTCAATGCAACGGGTGGCTACTTTGAAGAATCTAAAATATATTTAACACCTTGTTGGTTACTACATGTGTTGTTTCATAGTTTTGATGTATTCATTATTATTCTACAAGGTAGAAAATAGTACAAATAAAGAAAAACCCTTGAATGAGTAGGTGTGTCCAAAATTTTGACTGGTACTGTATGTGTTTCTAGTCATGTTTCTAGTCATGTTTCTAGTCAAGTCATGTGTTACTTTTTAAAAGGTTTTACCTATAGCGATAGGTGAACCAAAGTGTACAGATGCTCAATTAGCCAAGCTATGGAATAGTATTAGCACTCTGATCAATCAACACATTCAGTTGAAAAAGAAAAGGGCCACACTTCCGGAAGAAAAACTATACTGATTAAGGAAAATACTTAGTCCAGACTAAGATAAGACGAAGCTAAGCAGTGAGACGAACAAACTCAAGAAAGTCCTCACCAGTTCACTGGTATTGACTATTGTGTTGTTTTGAGCAATGAGATGGAACAGCTTCAAAAACACATTGAACATTTAACCAATGAAAAGGAGAAGTTGTTAAGCAAAACATTCACTCTTCAGACAGAATTTGATGCAATGAAAAACCTCAGTTCTGTAAAGACAAAGACGAAGAACATACCCAACTGAGAAGCGAGAGAGATCGTCTTATGCCTATAAGGTGACTGAAGAAAAGGAGATGTTGAAAGATCTGAATGACACTTGATAATGTGACTAAGCATAGGGACCAACTTCTACTGGACCTCAGCAATGTCACTGATCAGAACACTACCTTAACCAGTGAGAGGGATACTATTTTCTTCACAATCAAAAGCAAACTAAATGGGAGGACTGATATGAAGAACAATAAGGAAAGAGTTCTGCCTTCAGCTCCCTATTCACCAAAATCCCCCAGATGGCCATTTACTGTAGTCACCTCAAGGGGTAGGCTAAGTAAAGGGCCTCCTGTATTTAATATGGGAAACACAGATATTATTTACTTTATATGTCCATAACCACCCTTTGTATATGTCATTCTTCTTAGATGTTTTTTTCAAAATGCACATTTTTACTGCTGTCAAAACAGCATTTTAACATAGTGAGTTTATGTATTGTTGTTCTTTTCCCCCCTGACCCAAGCAGTTGGTCAGAGCTGTCCAGATGACTTGGTTAAACGTTGCACCAAATGTTACCGTTTTTCCAAAGAGACCGTGAACTGGCAATCCAGTCATAACTACTACATCAAACGGGGTGAGAGAGCTGGCTATTGTGCAGTCATGTAGACTACTGCACACACTGTAATAGCTGATTAGTATATTTTAACTAAACAATATCACGTTCAAACTATCTTACACTTTTTTTCTCTGCAGTCATAAATATATATATGATTTATTTATTAAGATAAAGTCTGAAACTAAACTGCCCTGGGCCCGGTTTCCTGATATTGATGGAACTCAAAATCAAATCAAATCAAATGTTATTTGTCACATACACATGGTTAGCAGATGTTAATGCGAGTGTAGCGAAATGCTTGTGCTTCTAGTTCCGACAATGCAGTAATAACCAACAACTAATCTAGCTAACAATTCCAAAACTACTACCTTATAGACACAAGTGTAAGGGGATAAGAATATGTACATAAAGATATATGAGTGAGTGATGGTACAGAGCGGCATAGGCAAGATACAGTAGATGGTATTGAGTGCAGTATATACATATGAGATGAATATGTAAACAAAGTGGCATTGTTTCAAGTGGCTAGTGATATATTTTACATTTCCCATCAATTCCCATTATTAAAGTGGCTGGAGTTGAATCAGTGTGTTGGCAGCAGCCACTCAATGTTAGTGATGGCTGTTTAACAGTCTGATGGCCTTGAGATAGAAGCTGTTTTTCAGTCTCTCTGTCCCAGCTTTGATGCACCTGTACTGACCTCGCCTTCTGGATGATAGCGGGGTGAACAGGCAGTGGCTCGGGTGGTTGTTGTCCTTGATGATCTTTATGGCCTTCCTGGAGGGCAGGTAGTTTGCCCCCGGTGATGCGTTGTGCAGACCTCACTACCCTCTGGAGAGCCTTACGGTTGTGGGCGGAGCAGTTGCCGTACCAGGCGGTGATACAGCCCGACAGGATGCTCTCGATTGTGCATCTGTAGAAGTTTGTGAGTGCTTTTGGTGACAAGCCGAATTTCTTCAGCCTCCTGAGGTTGAAGAGGCGCTGCTGCGCCTTCTTCACGATGCTGTCTGTGTGGGTGGACCAATTCAGTTTGTCTGTGATGTGTACGCCAAGGAACTTAAAACTTACTACCCTCTCCACTACTGTTCCATCAATGTGGATAGGGGGGTGTTCCCTCTGCTGTTTCCTGAAGTCCACAATCATCTCCTTAGTTTTGTTGACGTTGAGTGTGAGGTTATTTTCCTGACACTACACTCCGAGGGCCCTCACCTCCTCCCTGTAGGCCGTCTCGTCGTTGTTGGTAATCAAGCCTACCACTGTTGTGTCGTCGGCAAACTTGATGATTGAGTTGGAGGCGTGCGTGGCCACGCAGTCGTGGGTGAACAGGGAGTACAGGAGAGGGCTCAGAACGCACCCTTGTGGGGCCCCAGTGTTGAGGATCAGTGGGGTGGAAATGTTGTTGCCTACCCTCACCACCTGGGGGGCGGCCCGTCAGGAAGTCCAGTACCCAGTTGCACAGGGCGGGGTCGAGACCCAGGGTCTCGAGCTTGATGACCAGCTTGGAGGGCACTATGGTGTTAAATGCCGAGCTGTAGTCGATGAACAGCATTCTCACATAGGTATTCCTCTTGTCCAGATGGGTTAGGGCAGTGTGCAGTGTGGTTGAGATTGCATCATCCGTGGACCTATTTGGGCGGTAAGCAAATTGGAGTGGGTCTAGGGTGTCAGGTAGGGTGGAGGTGATATGGTCCTTGACTAATCTCTCAAAGCACTTCATGATGACGGAAGTGAGTGCTACGGGGCGGTAGTCGTTTAGCTCAGTTACCTTAGCTTTCTTGGGAACAGGAACAATGGTGGCCCTCTTGAAGCATGTGGGAACAACAGACTGGGATAGGGATTGATTGAATATGTCCGTAAACACACCAGCCAGCTGATCTGCGCATGCTCTGAGGGCGCGGTTGGGGATGCCGTCTGGGCCTGCAGCCTTGCGAGGGTTGACACGTTTAAATGTTTTCCTCACGTCGGCTGCAGTGAAGGAGAGTCCGCATGTTTTAGTTGCGGGCCGTGTCAGTGGCACTGTATTGTCCTCAAAGCGGGCAAAAAAGTTATTTAGTCTGCCTGGGAGCAAGACATCCTGGTCCGTGACGGTGCTGGTTCTCTTTTTGTAATCCGTGATTGACTGTAGACCCTGCCACATACCTCTTGTGTCTGAGCCGTTGAATTGAGATTCTACTTTGTCTCTATACTGACGCTTAGCTTGTTTGATTGCCTTGTGGAGGGAATAGTTACACTGTTTGTATTCAGTCATGTTTCCGGTCACCTTGCCCTGATTAAAAGCAGTGGTTCGGGCTTTCAGTTTCACGCGAATGCTGCCATCAATCCACGGTTTCTGGTTTGGGAATGTTTTAATCGTTGCTATGGGAACGACATCTTCAACGCACGTTCTAATGAACTCGCTCACCGAATCAGCGTATTCGTCAATGTTGTTGTCTGACGCAATACGAAACATATCCCAGTCCACGTGATGGAAGCAGTCTTGGAGTGTGGAATCAGATTGGTCGGACCAGCGTTGAACAGACCTCAGCGCGGGAGCTTCTTGTTTTAGTTTCTGTCTGTAGGCAGGGATCAACAAAATGGAGTCGTGGTCAGCTTTTCCGAAAGGAGGGCGGGGCAGGGCCTTATATGCGTCGCGGAAGTTAGAATAGCAATGATCCAAGGTTTTTCCAGCCCTGGTTGCGCAATCGATATGCTGATAAAATTTAGGGAGTCTTGTTTTCAGATTAGATGGATAAATGGATTCCAGTTTGCAAAGAGTCAAATAATGTTCGTTCAGAGCCATCGATGTGTCTGCTTGGGGGGGAATATATACGGCTGTGATTATAATCGAAGAGAATTCTCTTGGTAGATAATGCGGTCGACATTTGATTGTGAGGAATTCTAAATCAGGTGAACAGAAGGACTTGAGTACCTGTATGTTGTTATGATCACACTACGTCACGTTAACCATGAAGCATACGCCCCCGCCCCTCTTCTTACCAGAAAGATGTTGGTTTCTGTCGGCGCGATGCGTGGAGAAACCAGCTGGCTGCACCGATTCCGATAGCGTCTCTCCAGTGAGCCATGTTTCCGTGAAGCAAAGAACGTTACAGTCTCTGATGTCCCTCTGGAATGCTACCCTTGTTCGGATTTCATCAACCTTGTTGTCAAGAGACTGGACATTGGCGAGAAGAATGCTAGGGAGTGGTGCACGATGTGCCCATCTCCGGAGTCTGACCAGAAGACCGCTCCGTTTCCCCCTTTTACGAAGTCGTTTTTTGGGTCGCCGGCTGGGATCCATTCCGTTGTCCTGGGTGAAAGGCAGAACACAGGATCCGCTTCGTGAAAGTCATATTCTTGGTCGTACTGATGGTGAGTTGACGCTGCTCTTATGTTCAGTAGTTCTTCTCGACTGTATGTAATGAAACCTAAGATGACCTGGGGTACTAATGTAAGAAATAACACGTAAAAAAAATAAAAAATGCATAGTTTCCTAGGAACGCGAGGCGGCCATCTCTGTACGTTTTAATGACGTTTTAATGATGCATCTTTAAAATAACGGCCGAAGATGTCACACCCGTTTCCCAAAATACCACGCAGTGCACTCATTACGAAGTTAAACTGAACTATATAATTACAGGAGCTGTCCCGTGCTGAAAATATAGAAAGAGAGTTGTGCTGGACAAAACCGCGGAAAAGATCAACAGGAACTGTGAAAGAAGGTACTGTAGCTAGGCCTACTTTTGCATCAATTCAAGGGCTTTATTGGCATGGGAAACGTATGTTAACATTGCCAAAGCAAGTGAAGTAGATAATAAACAAAAATTATATTAATAGATTAAACAAATGAATAACAGTAAACATTACACTCACAGAAGTTCCAGCAAGAATAAAGACATTTCAATTGTCATATTATGTTTATATACAGTGTTGTAACAATGTATAAATGGTTAAAGTACAAAAGAGAAAATAAATATGGGTTGTATTTACAATGATGTTTATTCTTCACTGGTTGGTTGCCACAGTGGCAATAGGTCACAAATCTTGCTGTTGTGATGGCACACTGGTATTTCACCCAGTAGATATGGGAGTTTATCAAAATTGTGTTTGTTTTCAAATTCTTTGTGGGTCTGTGTAATCTGAGGGAAATGTGTGTCTCTAATATGGTCATACATTTGGCAAGAGGTTAGAAAGTGCAGCTCAGTTTCCACCGTATTTTGTGGGCGGTGTACACATAGCCTGTCTTCTCTTGAGAGCCAGGTCTGCCTACGACAGCCTTTCTTAATAGCAAGGCTATGCTCACTGAGTCTGTACATAGTCAAAGCTTTCCTTCATTTTTGGGTCAGTCACAGTGGTCATGTATTCTGCCACGGTGTACTCTCTGTTTAGGGCCAAATAACATTCTAGTTCTCGCTTTCTCTCTCCTCTTTCTCTGTCTTTCTCTGACTGTCTCTCACCCACTCTCTCAAATCTTTAATTCTCTGTCTTTCTCTCTGTCTTTGTCTGACATTTGTTCTTTCTTTCTCTCTACCTTGACCCTCTATTGACTGTATTTATTCATTTGAGTGATTTCCACAACCGAAAATCTGTGATTTCATAATGTCATGCTGTAATGTCTTCCCTCCCCTCAGAGCCCATGGAGAAAGCAGTGTCTACATGTCATTCGTTCCATGATCCTACTGACATCACACTCTCCAGGACACATCTCCTGGACTGGTATGACTAGGAGAAGAGAGAGCTACCCTGGAGAGCAATGGGAAAGAGAATGACATAATGCCCTCATTAGTTTCAAATACTTATTTTCCACCATAATTTGCAAATAAATTCATTAAAAATCCTACAATGTGATTTTCTGGATTTTTTTTCTCTAATTTTGTCTGTCATAGTTGAAGTGTACCTATGATGAAAATTACAGGCCTCTCATCTTTTTAAGTGTGAGAACTTGCACAATTGGTGGCTGACTAAATACTTTTTTGCCCCACTGTATATGTGTCTCTATGTGTGGAGTATAGGTGGTCCAGAGTTCTTTTTCCTCTGGTTGCACATTTAACATGCTGATAGGAATTTGTTAAAACTGATTTAAGTTTCCTTGCATTAAAGTCCCCGAGCTACTAGGAGCGCCACCTCTGGGTGAGCATTTTCTTGTTTGCTTATGGTGGAATTCAGCTATTTCAGTGCTATCTTAGTGCCAACCTCTGACTGAGGTGGTATGTAAACAGCTATGAAGAATACAGATGAGAACTCTCCGTAGGTAGTGTGGTCTACAGCTTATCATGAAATACTCAACCTCAGGTGAGCAATAGACTTCCTTACATATTGTGTACCAGCTGTTACTTACAAAAATACATAGACCGCCTCCCCTTGTCTTACCAGACGCCACTGTTCTATCCAGCCGGTACATTGTATAACCAGCCAGCTGTATGTTGATAATGTCGTCATTCAGCCACGACTCCATGAAGCATAAGATGTTACCGTTTTTAATGTCCCGTTGGTATTTTAATCTTCCACGTAACTCGTCAATTTTATTGTCCAAAGATTGCATGTTTGCTATCAGAATTGAGGGAAGTGGGGGTTTATTCGATCGCATCCGAATTCTCAGAAGGGAGCCCACTCTCCGGCCTCTCTTTCTCCAACTCTTCACGCAGATCACAGGGGTCGGGGCCTGCTCCTGAGGGACCCGTTGTCCTCCGCCTCGGGCTCGTCAGAGTCGCGAAAGAGGAGAAAGGATTCTGCTAGTCCGTGGTGAGTAATCGCGGTCCTGATGTCTTAACGTTATTTTCGGTCATAAGAGACGGTAGTGGCAACATTATGTATAAAAAGAGTTAAAAAACAAGTTACAAACAACGCAGATAAACAAACAAAAAACACAATCGATTGAGGGCACTTAAAACATCTGCCTTCTGCTCCGGTGCCATCTTCTGATTTCAAGCTGTTACTATGAAGACACTGTTGACCAATTCAACACGTAATTCATGACACTCAATCTCATGTTGTTGACTTGATGTCTATTCTAACCTGACTGCATACTGTATGGTTCCCTTGGTAATTGTTTAAAGGATTCATTGTTCCTCTGTGTGTGTTCTAGGGGCATCACCAACACTCTGGTGTCCCCAGAGAGACCAGGGGACTTTAACCAGGCCATGATGGAGCTGGGGGCTCAGGTGTGAAACCTCTAAAGGCCCTCTACCCAGTGTCCCATACAGAGCCACTGCCACTCCTACCGGAAAGTACAACACCTAAGTCATCAATCGTAATGAGACACTTTCATAGCATTGACATTGGACAGATTGTTGACTCTCCAGTGCATGACGAGTAGCTACTCTGTGCTGGTCAGCATCAAACAAGAGGAGAACTCAGCAAAACTTCAGGGTAAATTGAACAGAGTGCCTGCTTCTTTGCCAGATATAGAGGATTGTGGGAAGTGTTTTAATTTGAAATGTTATTGTTCCAGAGGTTTGTGTATTGATGGTAGTCATATACCTGGTAAGCATATTGATATCTGATAGCATATCATGTACCTGGTAAGCATATTGATATCTTGTAGCATAGCATATACCTGGTAAGCATATTGATATCTGATAGCATAGCATATACAGTTGAAGTCGGAAGTTAACATACACCTTAGTCAACTACATTTAAACTCAGTTTTTCACAATTCCTGACATTTAATTTGAGTAAAAATTCACGGTTTTGGTTCAGTTAGGATCACCACTTAATTTTAAGTATGTGAAATGTCAGAATAATAGTAGAGAGAATGATTTATTTCAGCTTTTATTTCTTTCAACACATTCCCAGTGGGTCAGAAGTTTACATACACTCAATTAGTATTTGGAAGGATTGCCTTTAAATTGTTTAACTTGGGTCAAACGTTTCGGGTAGCCTTCCACAAGCTTCCCACAATAAGTTGGGTGAATTTTGACCCATTCCTTCTGACAGAGCTGGTGTAACTGAGTCAGAGTTGTTTCATTAGACCAGAGGACATTTCTCCAAAAAGTACGATCTTTGTCCCCATGTGCACGTATGTGCAAACCGTATTCTGGCTTTTTTATGGATATTTTTGAGAAGTGGCTTCTTCCTTACTGAGCGGCCTTTCAGGTTGTGTCGATATAGGACTTGTTTCACTGTGGATATAGATACTTTTGTACCTGCTTCCGCCAGCATCTTCACAAGGTCCTTTGCTGTTGCTCTGGGATTGATTTGCACTTTTCTCACCAAAATCCATTCATCTTTAGGAGACAGAACGCGTCTCCTTCCTGAGCAGTATGACGGCTGCGTGGTCCCATGGTGTTTATACTTGCATACTACTGTTTGTACAGATGAATGTGGTACCTTCAGGCGTTTGGAAATTGCTCCCAAGGATGAATCAGACTTGTGGAGGTCTATCATTCTTTTCTGAGGTCTTAGCTAATTTCTTTTGATTTTCCCATTTTCCCAAGCAAAGGGGCACTGAGTTTGAAGGTAGGCCTTGAAATGCATCCATAGGTACACCTCCAATTGACTCAGATGTCATCATTTTCTGGAATTTTCTGAGCTGTTTAAAGGCACAGTCAACTTAGTGTATGTAAACTTCTGACCCACTGAAATTGTGATATAGTGAATTATAAGTGAAATAATCTGTCTGTAAACAATTGTTGGAAAAATGACTTGTGTCATGCACAAAGTAGATGTCCTAACCGACTTGCCAAAACTAGTTTGTTAACAAGAAATGTGTGGAGTGGTTAAAAAACGAGTTTTAATGACTCCAACCTAAGTATATGTTACCTTCCGACTTCAACTGTACATGATTATTATACTGACTCATGTCATTTCTCATTCAAAATTCTGAATGAAGGACTTGTTATTCTGACTCATGTAATTCTAAGTTTGTATTAGTGTGGTAGATAGGCTTTTCCTTAAATCATTAGGATTTCCTGTTGCTGTTGTTCCTTTAGGTGGTTTGTATGGTGGTTTGTATCTTCTCTCGCATCCACCAGACAGACAGTATATTGTGTGGGTTTGAATGGCTCTCAAGATGGATGGAATGCATAGGCCACTACTACACCCTGCCCTGCAGGAGGCCGCTGTCTCCACTGAAGTCAGTGGGAGTGTGTACGGGCGTGAGTGTGTCAGCTAAGACGTAACATTCCTGAGGCCTCAAGGTCAGGACTAAATTGAAGGGTTGGTTTAAGGAATTATAGAATCTTTACATAGTTATCATGATTTCTTTATTAATTTTTTTTGTGGGGGAGGGCATATTTGTCTAATTTCAAATGCCATTGACTTAGTGCCATTATTAAGAGACTGTTAAATACGTTATAACTATTTTGTTGTAATAACATCCCCCTCTTGAAGAGGATAGTCAGAACTACATATTTCCCTTTATTCCACATTTAGCTCTATCATCAGAGATATACAACAAGTAACTGCGTGCTATTCATGTATTCATGATCAGGAAACATTAAATCATCATGTAATTTCAGATACGTGAGGGTAGACTATCTGTTTGGTATGTAGCTAGCTAGCTAAGCAAACAACATGTGTCATTTAGCTTGCTTCATCAGAGATTGGGCTTTTGGAAAGAGCTTGACATCAGCAAGTCCTCGTCCTGGTAAAGTTGTCGGTTGGACTCCTGTCATCACCACTATTGTTAGCAAGCACATCAAACAATATTTGTATATAGCTGTCTAGTTTATCCCCTGAAAGTTAGTTTATTAGCTAGCCATCACAACTTCACTAGGTAGGCCTACATTTGTTGGAGAAAAAGTACATTAGGTCTACTAGTAGGGCTCGCGAGTGGTGAAGCGGTCTAAGACACAGCATCTCAGTGCTAGAGGTGTCACTACAGAACCTGGTTTGATTCCAGGTTGTATCACAACCGGTCATGATTGGGAGTCCCCATAGGGCGGTGCACCATTGGCCCAGGGTCCTCCGGGTTAGGGTTTTGTTCTTAATTTGTTTGTTCTTAACTGACTTGTCTAGTTAAATAAAGGTAATATTAAAAAATATATATTTCAAAAATACTTACCATTATTTGTTTAGCCAACTCTATAAAGTGTCTACCAGGAGCTTGCAAAGTAAACATTATCAGCTGACAGTACATCGGGAAATGCACACTTTTGCTGCATGACAGGCACGAAGGATGGGAAGTTAACCTAAACCATTCATACTTTCTGGAAGGTATAGTTAATTTTATATCACTCAAATATCCACTTAATGGTGGCCAATACTGAGAGATAAGTTGCTGTGAAAAAGCACTTGCCCCCTTTCTAATCTTCTCTATTGTTGTATATTTTTCATACTGAATGTTGAAAAATGGGACATTTACCATCAGCCTCCATCACACAGTCAACAGATATAAAATGTACTACATATAAGGTCAATCCAGCTCCAGTTGTGTACACAGTGCAAAATGTACTACATATAAGGTCAATCCAGCTCCAGTTGTGTACACAGTGCAAAATGTACTACATATAAGGTCAATCCAGCTCCAGTTGTGTACACAGTGCAAAATGTACTACATATAAGGTCAATCCAGCTCCAGTTGTGTACACAGTGCAAAATGTACTACATATAAGGTCAATCCAGCTCCAGTTGTGTACACAGTGCAAAATGTACTACATATAAGGTCAATCCAGCTCCAGTTGTGTACACAGTGCAAAATGTACTACATATAAGGTCAATCCAGCTCCAGTTGTGTACACAGTGCAAAATGTACTACATATAAGGTCAATCCAGCTCCAGTTGTGTACACAGTGCAAAATGTACTACATATAAGGTCAATCCAGCTCCAGTTGTGTACACAGTGCAAAATGTACTACATATAAGGTCAATCCAGCTCCAGTTGTGTACACAGTGCAAAATGTACTACATATAAGGTCAATCCAGCTCCAGTTGTGTACACAGTGCAAAATGTACTACATATAAGGTCAATCCAGCTCCAGTTGTGTACACAGTGCAAAATGTACTACATATAAGGTCAATCCAGCTCCAGTTGTGTACACAGTGCAAAATGTACTACATATAAGGTCAATCCAGCTCCAGTTGTGTACACAGTGCAAAATGTACTACATATAAGGTCAATCCAGCTCCAGTTGTGTACACAGTGCAAAATGTACTACATATAAGGTCAATCCAGCTCCAGTTGTGTACACAGTGCAAAATGTACTACATATAAGGTCAATCCAGCTCCAGTTGTGTACACAGTGCAAAATGTACTACATATAAGGTCAATCCAGCTCCAGTTGTGTACACAGTGCAAAATGTACTACATATAAGGTCAATCCAGCTCCAGTTGTGTACACAGTGCAAAATGTACTACATATAAGGTCAATCCAGCTCCAGTTGTGTACACAGTGCAAAACGTACTACATATAAGGTCAATCCAGCTCCAGTTGTGTACACAGTGCAAAATGTACTACATATAAGGTCAATCCAGCTCCAGTTGTGTACACAGTGCAAAATGTACTACATATAAGGTCAATCCAGCTCCAGTTGTGTACACAGTGCAAAATGTACTACATATAAGGTCAATCCAGCTCCAGTTGTGTACACAGTGCAAAATGTACTACATATAAGGTCAATCCAGCTCCAGTTGTGTACACAGTGCTGTAAAAAAGTATTTACCTCCTATGTCATTTTCTCTACTTTTGCATTTTTTTTATATACTGAATGTTATCAGATCTTCAACCTAAACCTATTAGATAAAGGGAACCTGAGTGAACAAATAACACAACGATTACATACTTAGTTCATTTATTTCCTTAAAGTTATACAACACCCAATGCCCTGATTTTAAAAGTAATTGCCCACTTACACTCAATAACTGGTTGTGCCACCTTTAGCTGCAATGACTCCAACCAAACACTTCCTGTAGTTGTTGATCAGTCTCTCTTGTCACTGTGGAGGAACTTTGGCTCACTTGTTCATGCAGAACTGCTGTAACTCAGCAACATTTGTGGGTTTTCAAGCATGAACAGCTCATTTCAAGTCCTGCCACAACATCTCAATTGGGATTAGGTCTGGACTTTGACTAGGCCATTCCAAACCTTAAAATGTGTTGCTTTTTAGCCATATTCATGTAGACCTGATTGTGTGTTTCTGATCATTGTCTTGCTGCATGTCCCAGCTGCGCTTCCACTTCAGCTCACAGACAGATGTCCTGACATTCTCCTGTAGAATTCTATGATACAGAGCAGAATTTTGATGAGATGGGTCCCATTATGTCTGGCGAAAACCAAACTGGATTTCACAGTAAGTATCTTTATACCAACGATCAAGCATGGTGGTGGTTTGGGGATGCTTTGCTGCCTCAGGACCCGGACGACTTGCCTTAATAGAAGACTGTCTTTGTTACCTTCACTATCTGTATCCTTCAAGTAGGATCCTTTTACTCTTCCCAATGGGAAAACTCTCTCAATCACTACTGCTAATGCACATGGATCACTGTCAAACAATGTTCTGTTTTTACCCCTATTCTAAGGTTTTTAAAATGAACAAAACATACATAAGTTCTGTTCACTGGGATGCCATTGTCTTCTTTTACGTTCTACATATTGAAAGGCATTGTTTGTATTTTAGTCTACCCTAACAATGTTACTGTATATATTTATTACCAATTACCATTGGATATTCACTTTCTGCCTCACACTCATTAAATGTCTATTATTTTGAGATGAATATGTAATTCGCCTAAATTATAAAATACATCAGACATTTCAGAAGTGGAGAGAGAAACTTCCTTTTTAAGACAGCTCTCAAGATCAGGGGCAAGGATGGAATAGTCAGGAATCCACTAACGACAGTAACCTGCCATTCCAAAAAATGCTCTCATCTGGAGGGGTGTAGTTGGTTCGGGTCAGTCTAAAATAGACTTAACTTTAGCATCGGTGAGGGAGCTCTGACCACGGGAGAGATGATGACCCAAATACCAAACCCCAGATGGACATAGCTGTATTTTATTTTTGGATGCCTTGTGGCCTTTGTGTGCTACTGTGGTAACATCCTTAGTGTGTGTTTCTCTGCTCCTAGATGCCACCAAGATGTCCCCCATATAATGCAAACCGGTACCGACTATCCTTGTGCCCTGGAACAGAGAAAAACGCACTACAGAGATCTATTGCAGTAAACAATTCTGCTTCCAGGTGAACTGATGACAGGATGGGAACTGGGTTGGGTAACACAGGATAAACTGGGATAACCACATAATTTACAGCTCTCAGGTCCTGAGTCAGGCGTCACTCATCTGTCCCAGGTTTTGGAAAAATAGGTGTGTTGCAAAAACGTTTTGTTACAAACAGTTTACCCTGTGCCAGCAGTGATTGAATAATCGTTCTAATCCCTTCTGTTGCCTCCGTCTTAATTGTGATATTGAGGTAACCTGGGGAGTTTCTTCTTGGGATCAACATTAATTACCACTAGGCTGGCACTGCATATCAGTCCCTGTTCATTGGAATGCTCCGTCCATAAGGTTTCTGGTACCTGGGACAGAATAGACTGGGAGGCAGTGTCAGACCCCCAACTTTCCTACTTACACATTGGTTCAATACCTTATCGTTTGGGATGTCACCGAGAACTCCATGACCAGGGGTACAATCAATCGTAGCATTAAGTTTAGTTAACAAGTCTCTACTTAGCAAGTTAAATGGTTGAGTGGGTGAATATAGAAAATTATGTTCAACATTCATTGGTCCTATTGAACAGAGCATGGTTAGGGGAAATCCATTTTTTTAACCAAAAGTGGATGTAGTTGCACCCATATCTACCAACAGGAATGTATTCCCCCTGTATTTTTACCATAATGTTTGGGCCAGATGGGTCTACTTGTACTTGTGGGCATTGCTGTATTAAAGAAGCTGTTTCCCCTGAGGGGCATCCCTATTGTGGCTGGTTATTATCAAATGATCCTTAATAAGGTGAACACTGAACATTTCTCAGAGTACTTTCCACACCACTGACGTACAGTCCATTCGGAAAGTAATCAGACCCCTTGACTTTTTCCTAATTTTGTTACATTACAGCCTTATTCTAAAATAGATTAAATATTGTTTTCCCTCATCAATCTACAATAACGCATAATGACAAAGTGAAAACAGGTTTTTAGAAATTTGTGCAAATGTTCTAAAATATTATAAAATTAAAAATTTAAAATAGAACTACCTTATTTACATAAGTATTCAGATCCTTTGCCATGAAACTCTGAAAAATTGAGCTCAGGTGCATCCTGTTTCCTTGGATTACCCTTGAGATGTTTTTACAACTGGATTGGCACACATCTGTCTATATAAGGTCCCACAGTTGACAGTGCATGTCAGAGCAAAAACCAAGGCATGAGGTCGAAGGAATTGTCCGTAGAGCTCCGAGAAAGGATTGTGTCGAGGCACAGGTTTGGGGAAGGCTACCAAAACATTTCTACAGAATTTAAGGTCCCCAAGAACACAGTGGCCTCCATCATTCTTAAATGTAAGAAGTTTGGAACCACCAAGACTCTTCCTAGAGCTGGCTCCTTGGCCAAACTGAGTGTGGCCGATGTGAAATGGCTAGCTAGTTAGCGGTGGTGCGCGCTAATAGTGTTTCAGTCAGTGACGTCACTCGCTCTGAGACCTAGAAGTAGTTGTTCCCCTTGTAATGATGCTTCGTGGGTGTCAGTTGTTGATGTGTGCAGAGGGTCCCTGGTTCAAGCCCAGGTTGGGACAAGGAGAGGGACGGAAGCTACACTGTTACATGAGCAATCGGGGGAGAAGGGCCTTGATCAGGGAGGTGGCCAAGAACCCGATGGTCACTCTGAATGAGATCCATATCCAGATGGGAGAACCTTCCAGAAGGACAACCATCTCTCCTGCACTCCACCAATCAGGAAAATAGCTGTGCAGTGACGCTCCCCAACCTACCTGACAGAGCTTGAGGGGATCTGCAGAGAAGAATGGGAGAAACTCCTCAAATACAGAATCATACCGAAGAAGACTCGAAGCTGTAATCGCTGCCAAAGGTGCTTCAATGAAGTACTGAGTAAAGGATCTGAATTTTTATGTTAATGTGATATTTCCGTTTCTAAAAAACTGTTTTTGCTTTGTCATTATGGGGTATTGTGTGTAGATTGTTGAGGAAAAATAACAATTTAATGCATTTTAGAATAAGGATGAAATGTAACAAAACAATCTCAAGGGGTCTAAATACTTTCCGAATACACTGTACTCAAGATGTATATATTTATATATTTTTTAAAATGTCTTTGTTTTCTATTGTTACATTATCAAATCTTTAATAACCCATTATACACACATACAATTTCATCTCTTTATCCAACTACATTTCTCAACCAACACATTTCTACCCAACCACTGTTCTGTCCCTCCCTCTCAACCCGTCCTATTACCAACCAAACTATTAAAGTCAACTTTCTGTTATTACCTTCAACTTCTCTCTTACTTTTACCAACTTCATTAGCCCTCTCGTGTGCAAACTGATTTATATATACAGTATATTATAACTATTATCTAGTAGGCCTATCGATTCCTACTGGCAGGCTATCTGATTCCTGCTTCCAGGCTACCCGATTCCTACAATAAAGTATTTTTCCCAGATCTGATTCCTGCTAGCACGTGATTGTAGGTAAACCGATCCCTACATTTGGGCAAACCAATTCCCACTAATTGAGACACCACTGTGCTCCCGTTGATCAATGTTAACCAGACAGATTCATTACTATAGGAAAATAGTTCTGACAAATTGAACCACAACATTTTGTGGATGAGGAGGACAAGAGATCTTTCACCATTAAGACTCGGCTGGAAAACAGACTGACAACAAATGTTGTGGAAAACTCAATCCAAAGATTGGCAGAGAATAATTTATAATTATAACCGTGAATCTTCAATACATACGAGCAGTCAGGGAAGGAGTTTGAAGACTAAATGGTTCCATCAAGTCAAACTTTATTTGTCACATGCTCCGAATGCGGCGGGTAGCCTAGTGGTTAGAGTGTTTGACTAGTAACCGAAAGGTTGCAAGATAAAATCCACGAGCTGACAAGGTAAAAATCTGTTGTCATTGAAAATAAGAATTTGTTCTTAACTGACTTGACTAGTTAAATAAAAGTAAAAATATGAAAATACAACAACAACAAAAACATTTTTAAAAAGGTGTAGACCTTACCGTGAAATGCTTACTTACAAGCCCTTAAACAGCAGTGCAGTTCAAGAGGGTGAAGAAAATATCTACCAAATAAATGAAAGTTAAAAAAAATTATGAAAAGTAACACAATAAAATAACAATAACGAGGCTATATACAGGGGGTGCCGGTACCAAATCAATGTGTGGGCGTACATGTTAGCCAAGGTCATTTGTACATGTAGGTAGGGGTAAAGTGACTATGGATTGATAATAAACAGGCAGAGTGTAAAAACAAATGGGAGGGGGTCAATTTAATTTAATTATTTGTCAATTTAATTTAATTAATTGTTCAGCAGTCTTATTGCTTGGGGTAGAAGTTGGTCCTAGACTTGGCGTGCCGGTACTGTTTGCCAAGTGGAAGAACTGGACAGGTAAAATAACTGGACAGGTAGGACAACTGGACAGGTAAAATAACTGGACAGGTAAAATAACTGGACAGGTAGGACAACTGGACAGGTAAAATAACTGGACAGGTAGGACAACTGGACAGGTAAAAGAACTGGACAGGTAGGACAACTGGACAGGTAAAATAACTGGACAGGTAAAAGAACTGAACAGGTGTATGAACTGGATACGTGAAATAACTGGACAGGTGGAGGAGCTGACAGGTGGAAGAACTGGACAGGTAGGACAACTGGATAGGTAAAAGAACTGGACAGGTAAAAGAAATGAACAGGTAAAAGAACTGGACAGGTAAAAGAACTGGACAGGTAAAAGAAATGAACAGGTAAAATAACTGGTCAGGTAAAAGAACTGAACAGGTGTATGAACTGAACAGGTGAAAGAACTGAACAGGTGGAAGAACTGGACAGGTAAAATAACTGGACAGGTAAAAGGACTGAACAGGTAAAATGACTGGACAGGTAAAATAACTGGACAGGTAAAAGGACTGAACAGGTAAAAGAACTGGACAGGTAAAAGGACTGAACAGGTAAAATAACTGGACAGGTAAAAGAACTGGACAGGTAAAAGGACTGAACAGGTAAAATAACTGGCCAGGTAAAATAACTGGACAGGTAAAAGGACTGAACAGGTAAAAGAACTGGACAGGTAAAATAACTGAACAGGTAAAATGACTGGACAGGTAAAAAAACTGGACAGGTAAAAGAACTGGACAGGTAAAAGGACTGAACAGGTAAAAGAACTGGACAGGTAAAAGAACTGGACAGGTAAAAGAACTGAACAGGTAAAAGAACTGGACAGGTAAAAGGACTGAACAGGTAAAATAACTGGCCAGGTAAAATAACTGGACAGGTAAAAGGACTGAACAGGTAAAATAACTGGACAGGTAAAATGACTGGACAGGTAAAAAAAAACTGGACAGGTAAAAGAACTGGACAGGTAAAAGGACTGAACAGGTAAAAGAACTGGACAGGTAAAAGAACTGGACAGGTAAAAGAACTGAACAGGTGAAAGAACTGGACAGGTAAAAGAACTGGACAGGTAAAGGGACTGGACAGGTACAAGGACTGAACAGGTAAAATAACTGGACAGGTAAAGGGACTGGACAGGTAAAAGAACTGGACAGGTAAAATAACTGGACAGGTAAAATGACTGGACAGGTAAAAAAAACTGGACAGGTAAAAGAACTGGACAGGTAAAAGGACTGAACAGGTAAAAGAACTGGACAGGTAAAAGAACTGGACAGGTAAAAGAACTGAACAGGTGAAAGAACTGGACAGGTAAAAGAACTGGACAGGTAAAGGGACTGGACAGGTACAAGGACTGAACAGGTAAAATAACTGGACAGGTAAAGGGACTGGACAGGTAAAAGAACTGGACAGGTAAAATAACTGGACAGGTAAAAGGACTGGACAGGTAAAAGGACTGAACAGGTAAAAGAACTGGACAGGTAAAAGAACTGGACAGGTAAAAGAACTGAACAGGTGAAAGAACTGGACAGGTAAAGTTACATTTCCTTGGGTGGAAGAAATGGGCACAGGAATGGATAGAGAAACTCAGGACAAGTTTATTCTGTACTCTGGATCACGTCAGTGCTACTGGGATACATCCAGTATGTGTACTTGCATGTGCGTATGTGGACTGTGATAAGAACTGTGACAGTGAACAACAATAGTCACGCGTCATCTGTCCCCTGCAGTTTATGAAGCTGTATGACACTGGAGGATCAAGAGGGACAAACTACCAAGGTGAGTGTTATTTCACTACATCACATTCATCAGCAGGACACCCTTATCTAGAGTGAATATTATTATACTGCCTGCTATACTACATTCAGAATGTACGTTCAAAAGTTTGGGGTCACTTAGAAATGTCCTTGTTTTGAAAGAAAAGCAAAAATTTTTGTCCATTAAAATAACATCAAATTGATCAGAAGTACAGTGTAGACATTGTTAATGTTGTAAATGATTATTGTAGCTGGAAATGGCAGATTTTTTATGAAATATCTACATAGGCGTACAGAGGCCTATTGTCAGCAACCATCACTCCTGTGTTCCAATGGCACGTTGTGTTAGCTAATCCAAGTTTATCACTTTAAAAGGCTAATTGATCATTAGAAAACCATTTTGCAATTATGTTAGCACAGCTGAAAACTGTTCTGATTTTAAAGGAGCAATTAAACTGGCCTTCTTTAGTTGAATATCTGGAGTATCTGCATTTGTGGGTTCGAAGTAACATACAATGACTATTGCTGTGCATTGCTGTCTGGCTAACTGCCACAAGTTCCAAACTGGTCTGAAAGTAAAATACTTTTTAGGATGCAAAAACGGTGTAATTATTTTAGTTGAATGCTGAACACTACCCGCAAAATGTTTGTTGTCCTATATGTTGCATAAAATATGCTTTGGTGTGTTTTACCTCAGCTATTCACAATACACATGCATTGAGAATAAGTTACTGACTGTAAAACTGGAATATATATATATATATATATATTTTTTTTAATACATAATTTTTTTGGGGGGCCTAGCATCACCCCTCGATTTCGAGCTCAAATAACATAATTTTCTTAACAAAACTGTTTGTGGATATGAAGCAATATGATTCGGTTTTTAAACGTAGGCCTACATAAGTATTATGGCAGTAGGAGGGGTTCTCTTGCTTGTCTTTCTGCGCTTGCTACGTTAGGTGCTGAGCACATGCTCGAACTTGAAGAACTTGAAATACCTGCCTGGTAGCTGTTGCCATAATGTGTCCAATTAAAACGCCGTGTGGGGCGTCTCGCGTAGGCCTATTTTCACCAGTTTTCAGAAGGAAGTCCCACGCTTTTGTCGGGTAAGTACATTTCATTCATTTAAACACAGCTCTGTGTGTATTGTCTTTATTCAGGCGAAAAATTGTAAGATAAATATTCACACAAATATTGTAAGTTTATTTGAACTTTGCCCGTCATTTTCTATGAATTTACGGCGCGTGTGAAATGGGAAATAATATTTATGGTAATGTCCTTACAAGGACTGAAAGAAAGTTTAAAGGCCACTAAATGTGTGTCAAACTTTGAGATTATACCACGCCTCTCTAACGTGCAAAAAAATGACACAATTCAATTAATTGTCTCCACATTATTTGGTGATTCAATGAACTAACCAGGATATATATTTTTTGAACGCAAACTATGTATCCTACGCGTTGGTTGTGTGGTATACCTCTACTTGGTTATGGGAAACGTGACGTCATTTGTGATTTAAAGCGAGAATCCTTATGGTCACGACAACTGGGAACTCGGAAAAAAACGAGCTCAGACTGATACTAATCGTGATATCAGGGATATATTAATTACTCATTTAATTCAAAGGGCATTATTGGCATGGGAAACATATGTTTACATTGCCAGAGTAAGTTAAATAGATAATTAACAAAAGTGTATGAATGTCTTATTTCTTTACAGTAAACATTACACTCACAAAAATGTCAAAGGCGTAGAGATATTTCATATGCCATATTATGGCTTTATACCCTGTTGTGACAATGGGAAAAAATATGGGTTATATTTACAATGGTGTTGCTTCTTCACTGGTTGCCCTTTTCTTGTGGCAACAAGTCACAGCTAACTGCTGTGATGGCACACGGTGGTATTTCACTCAATAGAAATGGGAGTTTATCAAAAAATCGGGTTTGTTTTCGAATTCTTTGTGGGTCTGAGTAATCTGAGGGAAATATGTGCCTCTATGGTCATACATTTGGCAGGAGGTTAGGAAGTGCAGCTCAGTTTCCACCTCATTGTGTGGCCAGTGTGCACATAGCCTGTCTTCTCTTGAGGTCCAGGTCTGACTATGGCAGCCTCTCTCAATAGCTTATTGCAACGGGAACCGTTTACAGTTTAAGAAACAAACGGAAGCAAACGAAACTGGGAATGATCTACCTGAATTTGTCCAATATAAACTCAAATTTTCATTACCAAGTAAATGACAAAGTAAACAACATTTGGAGTAAATGGTTTTTGTTGTAGAATTTGCTTCATGAATACACCCCAGTGATCTTTGCTCAGATAAGTTGGAGGTCTAGGATGATGCCCAAGTTGCTGAGTTGGATGACCGTTCAAAACATTTTTTTCCCAGTCAGTTTCTTTTTCTTCTCCAGCTTCCCTGTTGTCGTGAATACACTATATGTTGCTATATCAATTTTTGGACTAATAAGTCAATGATAAATCAAATCAAATGTATTTATATAGCCCTTCTTACATCAGCTGATATCTCAAAGCGCTGTACAGGAACCCAGCCTAAAACCCCAAACAGCAAGCAATGCAGGTGTAGAAGCACAGTGGCTAGGAAAAACTCCCTAGAAAGGCCAGAATCTAGGAAGAAACCTAGAGAGGAACCAGGTTATGAGGGGTGGCCAGTCCTCTTCTGGCTGTGCCGGATGGAGATTATAACAGAACATGGCCAAGATGTTCAAATGTTCATAAATGACCAGCATGGTCAAATAATAATAATCACAGTAGTTGTCGAGGGTGCAACAAGTCAGCACCTCAGGATTTAATGTCATTTGGCTTTTCATAGCCGATCATTGAGAGCATCTCTACAGCTAATGCTGTCTCTAGAGAGTTGAAAACAGCATGTCTGGAACAGGTAGCACGTCTGGTGAACAGGTCAGGGTTCCATAGCCGCAGGCAGAACAGTTGAAACTGGAGCAGCAGCATAGCCAGGTGGCCTGGGGACAGCAAGGAGTCATCATGCCAGGTAGTCCTGAGGCATGGTCCTAGGGCTAAGGTCCTCCAAGAGAGAGAAAGAGAGAATTAGAGCGAGCATACTTAAATTCACACAGGACACCGGATAAGACAGGAGAAATACTCCAGATTTAAGACCGACCCTAGCCCCCTGACACACAAACTACTGCAGCATAAATACTGGAAGCTGAGACAGGAGGGGTCAGGAGACACTGGCCCCATCCGATGATAGGGCCAAACAAGCAGGATATAACCCCACCCACTTTGCCAAAGCACAGCCCCCACACCACTAGAAGGATATCTTCAACCACCAACTTACCATCCTGAGACAAGGCTGAGTATAGCCCACAAAGAACTCAACCCACTCACTTGACACACCCCTCCTAGGGACGGCATGGAAGAGCACCAGTAAGCCAGTGACTCAGCCCCTGTAATAGGGTTAGAGGCAGAGAATCCCAGTGGAGAGAGGGGATCCGGGCAGGCGGAGACAGCAAGGGCGGTTCGTTGCTCCAGTGCCTTTCCGTTCACCTGCACACTCCTGGACAAGACTACACTCAATGATAGGACCTACTGAAGAGATGAGTCTTCAATAAAGTCTTAAAGGTTGAGACCGAGTCTGCGTCTCTCACATAGGTAGGCAGACCATTCCATAAAAATGGAGCTCTATAGTGGAAATTCTAGGGACATTTAGGAGGCCTGCATCTTGTGACAGAAGCGTACGTGTAGGTATGTACGGCAGGACCAAATCGGAAAGATGGGTAGGAGCAAGCCCATGCAATACTTTGTAGGTTAGCAGTAAAACCTTGGAATCAGCCCTTGCCTCAACATGAAGCCAGTGTAGGGAGCTAGCACTGGAGTAATATGATCAAATCTTTTGATTCTAGTCAAGATTCTAGAAGCTGTATTTAGCACTAACTGAAGGTTATTTAGTGCTTTATCCGGGTAGCCGGAAAGTAAAGCATTGCAGTAGTCTAACCTAGAAGTGACAAAAGCATGGATGAATTTTTCTGCATCATTTTTGGGCAAAGTTTCAGATTTTTGCAATGTTACGTAGATGGAAAAAAGCTGTCCTTGAAACAGTCTTGATATGTTCGTCAAAAGCGAGGTCAGGGTCCAGAGTAACGCCGAGGTCCTTCACAGTTTTATTTGAGATGACTGTACCACCATCAAGATAAATTGTCAGATTCAACAGAAGATTTCTTTGTTTCTTGAGACCTAGAACAAGCATCTCTTTTTGTCTGAGTTTAAAAGTAGAACATTTTTTTAGCCATCCACTTCCTTATGTCTGAAACACAGGCTTCCATCGAGGGCAATTTTTGGGCTTCACCATGTTTCATCAAAATGTACAGCTGTGTTTCATCCGCATAGCAGTGAAAGTTAACATTATGTTTTCAAATGACATCCCCAAGAGGTAAAAAAAAATATTATATATATATATATATATATATGTGTGGTCCTAAAACGGAAACTTGAGGAACACTGAAATTTACAGTTGATTTGTCAGAGGACAAACAATCCACAGAGACAAACTGATATCTCTCCGACAGATAAGATCTAAACCAGGCCAGAACTTGTCCGTGTAGACCAATTTGGGTTTCCAATCTCTCCAAAAGAATGTGGTGCTCGATGGTATCAAAAGCAGCACTAAGGTCTAGGAGCACGAGGACAGATGCAGAGCCTCGGTCTGACGCCATTAGAAAGTCATTGCACTTGTGAAGTCTCAGTGCTCTGATGGGGTTTAAAACCAGACTGTGGCATTTGTATACATTGTTTGTCTTCAGGAAGGCAGTGAGTTGCTGCGCAACAGCTTTTTCAAAAATGTTGGAGAGGAATGGGAGCTTCGATATAGGCCGATAGTTTTTTTATATTTTGTGGGTCAAGGTTTGGCTTTTTCAAGAGAGGCTTTTTTAGTGAGTTTGGTACACATCCGGTGGATAGAGAGCCGTTTATTATGTTCAACATAGGAGGGCCAAGCACAGGAAGCAGCTCTTTCAGTAGTTTAGTTGGAATAGGGTCCAGTATGTAGCTTGAAGGGTTAGAGGCCATGATTATTTTCATAATTGTGTCAAGAGATACAGTACTAAAACATTTGAGTGTCTCTCTTGATCCTAGGTCCTGTCAGAGTTGTGCAGACTCAGGACAACTGAGCTTTGGAGGAATACGCAGATTTAAAGAGGAGTCTGTAATTTGCTTTCTAATGGTCATGATCTTTTCCTCAAAGAAGTTCTTGAATGTATCACTGCTGAAGTGAAAGCCATCCTCTCTTGGGGAATGCTGCTTTTTAGTTAGCTTTGCGACAGTATCAATAATACATTTTGGATTGTTCTTATTTTTTTCAATTAAGTTGGAAAAATAGGATGATCGAGCAGCAGTGAGGGCTCTTCGATACTGCACGGTACTGTCTTTCCAAGCTAGTCGGAAGACTTCCAGTTTGGTGTGGCGCCATTTCCGTTCCAATTTTCTGGAAGCTTGCTTCAGAGTTCGGGTATTTTCTGTATACCAGGGAGCTAGTCTCTTATGACATTTGTTTTTAATTTTTAGGGGTGCAACTGCATCTATGTTATTTCGCAAGGTTCAATTGAGTTCCTCAGTTAGGTGGTTAACTGATTTTTGTCCTCTGACGTCCTTGGGTAGGCAGAGGGAGTCTGGAAGGGCATCAAGGAATCTTTGGGTTGTCTGAGAATTTATAGCACGACTTTTGATGATCCTTTGTTATACCCATTTATTCTTAAACAATATAAATTATAAATGCCTCATGAGCTTAGTTCAGAGCTCAAAATATAATCTTGTTGTACTCCACTGTTTGTAAACAACCTAAATGTAAACTATACATTTCATTTCATGGATGGTCAGTCCTTGCATCCATTACTCTGCCTATGAATTTGAGTGGTTACATTTCTCCAGTCCCATCCCGTAGCTTTTTAGCAAATGGGGGTGGGTCATTTTGTAATTGTTTTAATTAAGGATTATTGCTATAATCAATTACCAACTTCCTGTTCCAACAGTGTCAAATGGCTTCAGCATGGCAAAGCGTTAAGTCCATGCACCAGTGGATGTTGGAGAATGGAGGTATTTCAGAATTTGGGTATAGATTTTATGATAGGCCACTGACAATATAGGGGCATACTAGACTTTTTTGTGATTCAGCCCGCAACACAAAATGTCACAGGACTGGATTATCTAGTTGCAATTGATACACGTAGGACATTTACCATCAGCCTCCATCACACAGTCAACAGATACAAAATGTACTACATATAAGGTCAATCCAGCTCCAGTTGTGTACACAGTGCAAAATGTACTACATATAAGGTCAATCCAGCTCCAGTTGTGTACACAGTGCAAAATGTACTACATATAAGGTCAATCCAGCTCCAGTTGTGTACACAGTGCAAAATGTACTACATATAAGGTCAATCCAGCTCCAGTTGTGTACACAGTGCAAAATGTACTACATATAAGGTCAATCCAGCTCCAGTTGTGTACACAGTGCAAAATGTACTACATATAAGGTCAATCCAGCTCCAGTTGTGTACACAGTGCAAAATGTACTACATATAAGGTCAATCCAGCTCCAGTTGTGTACACAGTGCAAAATGTACTACATATAAGGTCAATCCAGCTCCAGTTGTGTACACAGTGCAAAATGTACTACATATAAGGTCAATCCAGCTCCAGTTGTGTACACAGTGCCTAATTTTCTCTATTGCATTTTTATATATACTGAATGTTATCAGATCTTCAACCTAAACCTATTAGATAAAGGGAACCCAAGTCAACAAATAACAATTACATACTTAGTTAATTTATTTCATTAACAAAGTAATACAACACCCAAAGCCCCTGTGTGAAAAGGTATTTACTCAATAACTGGTTGTGCCACCTTTAGCTGCAATGACTCCAACCAAACACTTCCTGTAGTTGTTGATCAGTCTCTCTTGTCACTGTGGAGGAACTTTGGCTCACTTGTTCATGCAGAACTGCTGTAACTCAGCAACATTTGTGGGTTTTCAAGCATGAACAGCTCATTTCAAGTCCTGCCACAACATCTCAATTGGGATTAGGTCTGGACTTTGACTAGGCCATTCCAAAACTTGCTTTTTAGCCATTTTCACGTAGACCTAATTGTGTGTTTTGGATCATTGTCGTGCTGTATGATCCAGCTGCGTTTCTGCTCACAGACAGATGTCCTGACACTCTCCTGTAGAATTCTCTGATACAGAGCAGAATTCATGGTTCCTTCTATTAAGGCAAGTCGTCCAAGTCCTAAAGCAGTAAAGCATCCCCAAACCATCACACTAACACCACCATGCTTGACCGTTAGTATAAGGTTCACCAGGCATATTGGGACGCATGTCGTCCTAAAAGTTATACTTTTGAATCATCTGTCCATAGAACATTCTTTCAAGAGTCTTGATGATCATCCAGGTTCTTCCATGTGATTGTTTTTGGCTAACTTGAGTCAACGTTTTGGATGGCATGGCTCCCATTATGCCTGGCGAAAACCAAACACTGCATTCCACAGTAAGAACCTCATACGAACGGTCAAGCATGGTGGTGAAAGTGTCATGGTTTGGGGAGGGTTTGCTGCCTCAAGAACCTGGACGACTTGCCTTAATAGAATTCACTGTGAATTCTGCTCTGTATCAGAGAATTCTACATGGGAATGTTAGGCTGCCAGGTCATCCGTCTGTGAGCTGAAGTGCAGCAAGACAATGATCCGAAATACACAATCAAGTATACATAAAAATGCAATGGCCTAGTCAAAGTCCAGACCTAATCCCAATTGAGATGTTGTGGCAGGACTTGAAATGAGCAGTTCATACTTAAACTCACAAATGTCGCTGAGTTAAAGCGGTTTTGAATGCAAGAGTGGGCCAAAATTCCTCCACAGTGACGTGACAGACTGATCAACAACTTGCAGCTAAAGGTGACACAACCAGTTAGATTGTAAGGGGGCAATTCCTTTTTTACACAAGGGAATTGGGTGTTGCATAACTTTGTTAAGGAAATAAATCAAATACACTACATGGCCAAAAGTATGTGGACACATGCTCGTCGAACATCTCATTCCAAAAACATCGGCATTAATATGGTGTTGATCCCCCGTTTGCTGCCAAAACTGCTTACACTCTTCTGGCAAGGCTTTCCATTAGATGTTGGAACATTGCAGGGACTTGCTTGCATTCAGCCACAAGAGCTTTAGTGATGTCGGCCAGTGTTGTTGGGCGATTAGACCTGGCTCGCAGTCGGTGTTCTAATTCATCCCAAAGATGTTCGATGGGATTGAGGTCAGGTCTCTGTACAGGCCAGTCAAGTTCTCCCACATCAATCTCGACAAATCATTTCTGTATGGACCTCGCTTTGTGCATGGGGATATTGGTAGGCCATCATTGTAAATAATAATTTGTTCTTAACTGACCTGTCTAGTTAAAGGTAAACATATATATTTTTTTTTATTGTCAAGAATGTCATTGTATGCTGTAGCGTTAAGATTTCCCTTCACTGGGACTAAAGGGCCTAGCCCGAACCATGAAAAATAGTCCCAGACTATTATTCCTCCTCCACCAAACTTTACAGTTGACACTGCATTCAGGCAGGTACTGTTCTCCTGGCATCTGCCAAACCCTGATTCGTCCGTCGGACTGCCAGATGGTGAAGCGTGGTTCATCACTCCAGAGAACGCATTTCCACTGCTCCAGAGTCCAATGGCAGGGGTGCTTTACACTCTCCAGCCGATGCTTGGCATTGTACATGGTGATCTTAGACTTGTGTGCTGCTGCTTGGCCATGGAAACCCATTTCCTGAAGCTTCCACTGAACAGTTATTGTGCTGACATTGCTTCCAGAGGCAGTTTGGAACTGAGTGAGTGTTGCAACCGAGGACAGACGGATTTTTAGATGCCATGTGCTTCAGCACTTGGCAGTCCAGTGAGCTTGTGTGACCTACCACTTCGTAGCTGAGCCTTTGTTGCTCCTAGGCGTGTCCACTTCACAATAACAGCACTTACAGTTGACCGGTGTAGCTCTAGCAGGTCAGAAATTTGATGAACTGACTTGTCGGAAAGGTGGCATCCTAAAATGGTGCCATGTTGAAACTCACTGAGCTCTTCAGGACGGGTCATTCTACTGCCAATGTTTGTCTATGGAGATTGCTTGGCTGTGTGCTCGATTTTATACTCCTGTCAGCAACGGGTGTAGCTGAAACAGCCGACTCCACTAATCTTAAGGAGTGTCCCTATATCTTTGGTCATGTAGTGTAAGTATCAACATTTTTTGTTATCTGTAAACTCAGAATCCCTTTATCTAATATTAGGTCTTGTTTGAAGGTCTGCTAACATTCAGTATAAAATTGGTTAAAAAAAGATATAGAAAATAATGGCACTAAAACTAGTACTGCAAATATACTGTGCTGAATGCACTGACTGTAAGTCACTGTAGATCGTCTGTTAAGTGACTAAAATGTAAATGTATATTGTCTGCTGTGTTAGTACTGTCCAGGGTTTCCTGATTTCTATGAAATATGAGCTAGAATTAATGACAATATGAGTTACAGTTTTCCTTCCAAAAGATGGTAATCAAGTATGTTATACTGAACAAAAATATAAATGCAACAATTTCAGTGTTTTTTTTAATTTTTACTGAGTTACAGTTCATATAAGGAAATCAGTCAATTGAAATCAATTCATTAGGTCCTAACCTATAGATTTCGCAGAGGCACAACCATAGGGCACCCACTATGGAGCCAGGCCCAGCCAATCAGAATGGGTTTTTCCCCACAAAAGGGCTTTGTTACTGACAGAAATACTCCTCAGTTTCATCAGCTGTCCAGGTAGCTGGTCTCAAGACGATCCGGCAGATGAAGAAGCCGGATGTGGAAATCCTGGGATGGCATGGTTACACATGGTCTGCGGTTGTGAGACTGTTTGGGCGTACTGCCAAATTCTCTGAAATTACGTTGGAGATGGCTTATGCTAGAGAAATGAACATTACATTATTTGGCAACAGCTCTGGTGGACATTCCTGCAGTCAGCATGCCAATTGCACGCTCCCTCAACTTGAGACATT
The DNA here is from genome assembly GCF_002021735.2 of Oncorhynchus kisutch. Taxonomy (NCBI): domain Eukaryota; kingdom Metazoa; phylum Chordata; class Actinopteri; order Salmoniformes; family Salmonidae; genus Oncorhynchus; species Oncorhynchus kisutch. The sequence goes on from NC_034177.2 coordinate 12,025,427, forward strand.
TGTAGCAGTGTGTTGTGTAACAAAACTGCACATATTAGTGGCCTTTTATTGTCCCCAGCACCTGTGTAATGATCATCCTGTTGAATCAGCTTCTTGATATGCCACACCTGTCAGGTGGATGGATTATCTTGGCAAAGGAGAAATGCTCACTAACAGGGATAAGCTTTTAGTGCGTATGGAACATTTCTGGGATCTTTTATTTCAGCTCATAAAACATGGGACCAACACTTTACATGTTGCGTTTATATTTTTGTTCAGTATAAAAAAACAGCTTTTCTGTGTTTTGAATGTTGTGGGTGTACGCTAAGAACAGAATGGTGTGAGCGATTGCCGGTCATTAAAAATATTCACGGCATGTAGCTGCTCATTGTCCAGCTCAGCTAATGAGCCATCTTGACGTCATATAGAAATAAATAAAACATTTTACAAATAAATAAATAAGGAAATGGCAAGCATTTATGAAAAGGTCTGTTTGAGATACAACTTTGAGGTGGGGTTTTGGAAGTTTTTTTTATACTTTGGCCACTCGTACAGGACGAGTCGACAACATTAATTGGGAATGAGTTAACAGAATATTAACATTTTAAAAGTGAGATGAATACAGTGGGCTTCCATGTTTACTTCCAGATAAGAGGACAGATCCATGGTTACTGGTCTACTCCCCCATGCCAGTGGCTTCTATATTCCTCCTCTATCTTGGTGTGGTCTGGGCTGGGCCCAAGCTGATGAAACACAGGCAACCTGTTGACCTCAAGGCTGTGCTCATTGTCTACAACTTCGCCATGGTCTGCCTGTCTGTCTACATGTTCCACGAGGTGTGCTCCAACTCCCATCAAAATGAGTGGATTTCTCTTTAAATGTGTTTGTGTGTTCAGCAGCCATAGAAATGGGCCTAATTTATGTTTGATTATGAAGTGTTTCACCTGACCAATAAAGGTTTTTATGTTGCAGTTCTTGGTCACGTCCATACTGTCTAACTACAGTTACTTGTGTCAACCTGTGGATTACAGCACTAGCCCACTGGCGATGAGGGTAAGAGTGCATCTGAATAGCCCCTACTGTACACAAACCGTTGAACCTCTCACATAGTCCCTACTGTACACAAACCGTTGAACCTCTCACATAGTCCCTACTGTACACAAACCGTTGAACCTCTCACATAGTCCCTACTGTACACAAACCGTTGACCCTCTCACATAGTCCCTACTGTACACAAACTGTTGAACCTCTCACATAGTTGACCTAACTTGTAAATGCCCCCAAATAGTACACATATCTATTCCATCTCTGAAGACTGTCCCAAAGCCCTGGCCATAACAGTGGATAACTCTCTCTGTTTGTTTCACCAGATGGCCAAAGCATGCTGGTGGTTTTTCTTCTCCAAGGTCATAGAATTGGCTGACACGGTAAAACACATTGAAAATCAAGGTTATATTCATTAGGTACCAAACGGAAGAAAACAAAGTGAAATGGGGACTACTTGTCCAGGAAATGCTAATTTTCGTGTTCTGTTTCAAAACGTTTTCCTACGGTGTGCATTAATCAATATGACCCAGGATTAACGTCAGACTCATGTGAAACATAGGAGATCCATTTCAAACCCATTCCAAACTCTCCATTCACAGGTGTTTTTCATCCTGAGGAAGAAAAACAGTCAGCTGACCTTCCTGCATGTCTATCACCATGGCACCATGATCTTCAACTGGTGGGCAGGGGCGAAGTACCTGGCTGGAGGCCAATGTAAGTCTAGCAGTATGAAGACCAGGAAAAACTCTGTATCCTATTCGTTAATGCCATATATATTTTTTACATTTATTTTACCTTTATTTAACTAGGCAAGTCAGTTAGGAACAAATTCTTATTTTCAATGACGGCCTAGGAACAGTGGGTTAACTGCCTTGTTCAGGGGCAGAATGACAGATTTGTACCTTGTCAGCTCGGGGGTTTGAACTTGCAACCTTCCGGTTACTAGTCCAACGCTCTAACCACTCCAAGTTATCGCTCTAATTAACGCTCTAATTAAGATGTTTTATCAACTCTGTTGGGACTTCTCAACACCTGGTAGGCACCTGCTAGACTTACAAATAGACATTCATTGTCAGTCGCTCTGAATAAGAGTGTCGGCTAAATTACTCAAATATAAATATAAAATGATTTATGGGGTCCTAGCAAATTGTCCATATCATTCATGATGCTGTGCAACAGATAGTTGAGATGTTTTGTGTTCCTCTCTCTCCTAGCGTTCTGCATCGGTCTTCTCAACACCTTCGTCCACACTGTAATGTACTCCTACTACGGACTGGCTGCTCTTGGGCCTCACATGCAGAAGTACTTATGGTGGAAACGCTATCTGACGTCACTTCAGCTGGTGAGTGGCTCTATCTACAGCTCTGCAGACATCTAGTGAGGTTTAAGAAAAAGGGGATACATCTGGGATTTGTGAATTTGTTGGCTACTACAGAAGCTTAGAGTATTAAGGGATTAAGACCTGGATTCAATCAGTTCAGTGTTAACGCACCATAACCAACAACTGCATAGCCTATTATTGCTTTTGTTCAGGATGATGTCGGAGTTTGTAACTGTGTTAGAGTAGTCAAATTGGTGAGCGGTTGCTCTTGTGGTCATTGTCAAGAAACCACACCCATCCTTAAATCCCACCTGCGTTAATAGTTCACAACAAGAACGTGTAGGCTATATAGAAACTATGACACTCAAAGTGAAAACCATTTAAACAATAGGCTAAGGAATTATATCAGCCTAGTTGAGGTGTAGATTACATCACACATTTCAGTGTTGGATTTTGTAACGCATTGGATTTCTACTAATGCCACATGGTGCATCCAATGGCCATGACTGCGATAACACTTGGAGACGATTGTGGATTTGACAGCTCCACCACGGTTACACCTCTGACGTAACCTATACAAAAGCAATAATAGGCTATGCAATTGTCGGTTATAACTGATTGTATCTAGGCCTTACGTGTGGTAGAAAACAGATCGTGATTATGAACGAAGATATGAGAAGGTTGTTCTTAAACAATGTTCTCCTGACGGTGGTTTCAGCTCCAGTTTGTCCTGCTGACAACTCACACAGGCTACAACCTCTTCACTGAGTGTGACTTCCCAGACTCCATGAATGCCTATGTGTTTTTCTACTGTGTCAGCCTCATCCTACTCTTCAGCAACTTCTACTATCAGAGCTACCTCAGCAGGAAGAGCAAGAAGACGTGAAGGATATGGCCGTGACCCCCCACTCCGAGGGTGTCTCAGGATATGCAAAGAGAAACGCATTTCCAATTGAATAGGACAAATATAAGCACCCACCAAATTATGTATTTATTATCCTATTCATAATCACACTGTCTTACTGTACCTGAATTAAATTCACTGTCAATTTAAACATTTTGCAAAAACATTATCTGGATATTTATTTGTGACGCCTCCTACAATATTCCCTATGGCAGCATTTTGCAAACTTGGTCCTGGGGAACCCCGAGAAGTGCATTTATTTTTTTATTTTTGTCCAAGCACTACACAGCTGATTCAAATAATCAAAGCTTGATAATGAGTTGATTTTCTTTTTTTTGCAGATGTGTAGATCTAGGGCAAAACCAAAATATGCACCCAGGGTGTCCATTGACCGAGTTTGGAAAACCCAGTCTTTAACTGGCTGTGAACCTATGAAGAGAGAACAGTCATCACAAATTGTCTCAATACCACTGCATTCCTTTTCATAATGTTACTGTGAAAAGCTGAGACTGCTCACAAGAGGGCAGAGTATGTCAATGGTTGGTGTTCCTCTTACCGGTGTGTCGAACTGTCCGCCACTGGAACTTTTCTGAAACTTGACATACACTACTTTGTAGTGCTGCTGCTTATATCTTAGGCATATTCATTTCACATTATAGCATATATAGTGCTTTAGTTAGAGGCGCAGACGCTGTACTTGGTGCTATAACCATGTTTTACTACCAAGCAAGGCTTATAGGAAAAGGAGAAGAATTCCTGACCACTGTTTTGTTTGAATGCTCCTCTGATACTTAAAATAGTTTTATTTTACTGACATGGCATTATCTTGCAGCTGTGCTAGTTCTGTGGATGTGCATACCGCCATAAGATATGTATTTAATTAGGGATCCCCATTAGCTGTTGCCAAGGCAGCAGCTACTCTTCCTGGGGTCCAAACACATTAAGGCACTTACATATACAACAAAAGATAAAACAGTACATCCATATAACATTAAAGTCACAATTGTGTTATTGTACAATTATTTATTTCTTAAACTTGGAAATAACAAACATTCAAAAGACTGCTTTAAACAAACTGTACATTTATACACAAAGTAGATTTGACTGTTCCAGAATATGTAATGTATGACCACCCCTCCATTTACCTTCCAGAAATATCTTCAGACAATCAAAACAAATAAACAAGGCATTTCATCCACTGTAAAAACACTGCAAAATATATATTTTTCTACATTTCAGTCCCTAGTAGATTGTTCAATGTAGAAAGAGACAACCTAGTCCAGAATTGCCTATGTCTTGGAAATGTGTCCATTTGGATGCATCTGAGTCCATGTGGAATCTGTTGGGCAGGGCTGTAGGAAGCTCTTGTTTTGTTACAGAGTTATGACTGACAGTCGTTCTAGAGCAGTAGAGATTGTTTTCAATTGTATTGTTTCCTTTAGAACAGAACAAACCTGTAAGGAATGGATGCCACTCCAGACTATTGAGATACATCGCCCGTATAGCGATACCCAGGGTAGCATCGGGTCCTCTATGTCTCTGTGTAGACGGAGGACATCTGACTCAGGCTGCGGTCGAAGCTGTTCACCTGGAAGAAGATGCTCTCCTCTGGGCTGGAGGAGAACTGGCATTCCCCTGATCCTTGGAGGTCCTGTGCCAAGCTGAAGCCTGGGGTAGGAGACCACTGAATTAGACACACAATCAAATTTGATGCTACACTGTTTAGTGCGTGGGGAAATAGTTGGCTTGATCAACATACAGAAATAATTCAATTATTGATTTTAGTGCACACACACTTCTCATTCAATGAAAAGGAGGGGGAAAATAACAGAGAAACAAGACAGAAACTGTTAAGAGGAGAAGGAGGAAGCTGAGGTGATCTACGCCAGGTCTCACCTGCAGCAGAGCCACTGCTAGTACTCGACATGTGGAAGCCGTTGTTCTGGTGGGAAGTGTAACAATGTGAATCCGCTGGTACATGAACACCACTCACAGACTGTTCCATTCTGTACGAGTCTCCAAAATGGAAGCAGCTCTGAAAGCTGCCCTGGTAATCTACAGAGAGAAGGGAGGAGAGGATCAAGCACAGAATAACTCAAATGGACAAAGCCCCTTGCACCACTGCAATTTAAATGGAACTCTCTAGGGAATGCTCAGTATGGCCACTGGACCTATACAGTGGCTTGTGAAAGTATTCACCCCCTTGGCATATTTCCTATTTTATTGCCTTACAACATGGAATGAAAATAGATTTTTGGGGGGTGTGCATCATTTGATTTACACAACATGCCTACCACTTTGAAGATGTAAAATATTTTTTATTGTGAAAGAAATAAGACAAAAAAACTTAAATGCTATTTCCTCCTCTGACACACACAATATTTAATCTAGCCATCACAGGGTGGCTCTTCTGCTGCTGTAACTAAATAAAAAACGTTATTATACACATTACACAGGGATGGGGAGGGAGGGGCCTGCCTCTGCAACAAAAGAGCACTTGAGCATGCGTAACTATTCACCCCCCCCAAAGTCAATACTTTGTAGAGCCACCTTTTACAGCAATTACAGCTGCAAGTCTCTTGGGGTATGTCTCTATAAACTTGGCACATCGAGTCACTAGGATTTTTGCCCATTCTTCAAGTCAAAACATCTCCAGCTCCTTCAAGTTGGATGGGTTCCGCTGGTGTACAGCAATCTTTAAGTCATAACACAGATTCTCAATTGGATTGAGGTCTGGGCTTTGACTAGGCCATTCCAAGACATTTAAATGTTTTCCCTTAAACCACTCAAGTGTTGCTTTAGCAGTATGCTTAGGGTCATTGTCTTGCTGGAAGGTGAACCTCCATCCCAGTCTCAAATCTCTGGAAGACAAACAGGTTTAACTCAATTTCCCTGTATTTAGCGCCATCCATCATTCCTTCAATTCTGACCAGTTTCCCGGTCTCTGCCGATGGGAAAAACACCCCCACAGCATGATGCTGCCACCACCACGCTTCACTGTGGGGATGGTGTTCTCGGGGTGATGAGAGGTGTTGGGTTTGCACCAGCATTTTCCTTGATGGCCAGAAAGCTACATTTCTGTCTCATCTGACCAGTGTACCTTCTTCCATATGTTTGGGGAGTATCCCACATGCCTTTTGGCAAACACCAAACGTGTTTCCTTATTTTTTCTTTAAGCAATGGCTATTTCTGCCCACTCTTCCATAAAGCCCAGCTCTGTGGAGTGTACGGCTTAAAGTGGTCCTATGGACAGATACTCCAATCTCCGCTGTGGAGCTTTGCAGCTCCTTCAGGGTTATTTCTGGTCTCTATGTTGCCTCTCTGATTAATGCCCTCCTTGCCTGGTCTGTGAGTTTTGGTGGGCGGACCGCTCTTGGCAGGTTTGTTGTGGTGCCATATTCTTTCAATTTTTTTTATAATGGATTTAAATGGTGCTGCGTGGGATGTTCAAAGTTTCAGATATTTTATAACCCAACCATGATCTGTACTTCTCCACAACTTTGTCCCTGACCTGTTTGGAGAGCTCCTTGGTCTTCATGGTGCCGCTTACTTGGTGGTTCCCCTTACTTAGTGGTGTTGCTGACTCTGGGGCCTTTCAGAACAGATGTATATATACTGAGATCATGTGACACTTAAAGTCCACCTGTGTGCAATATATTTAACTAATTAGGTGACTTCTGAAGGTAAGCACTTTTTTGTATTTAATTACATTTAAAAAAATGTATTGTAAGTAATTTTTTACATTTCACTTCACCAATGGACTATTTTGTGTATGTCTATTACATGAAATCCAAATAAAAATCAATTTAAATTACAGGTTGTAATGAAACAAAATAGGAAAAACGGCAAGTGGGATGAATACTTTTGCAAGGCACGATAGACTTAGGTCCAATGGGAATACCAATTTCAGTCATTCTATTTCTATCGGGTCAAGAGGGTTGGGGAAAGAAAAGTGTCTGAAGGGGGCATTCATTCTGACCAAACAATATGGAGTGATTATGTTTGTAAACTGATTCCATACATCAACTTGAAACATTGTGTGGCTTCGAGCTATTATAACGCTACATTTGTGTTAGCGCGCTAACTCTTCCAGTTCCTTCGTGGTACCATTTGCCAATTGTCCCCCTTCTATTTTTGTACTCAAGTAAGACCACAGGAGTCATGATAATGTGAAAGCAGCCATTTCTGGAGCACTGTACGCAACTCGCTGACCACAGAGCGGTTTCACAGACGTCCATGCGTAGATCTTTAACAGGGAAAGCTGTGTTTAAGGTATTAGCGAGCGGGTCTGCAGTGACAGCTAGCTAGAGCAGCCTTAGTGGAGCTCGGAGAGAGAGCGAGAGACAGCTGACTACAGAAGGCAGTGTTTTGTTGGCTAATTCAGAGCAGAAGAGGTTTCTGCCTGTGGTTTCTCCTGCTCTGTCTCGCTAACTGCAATCTTCTCTCTTTGCTCAACGCCAAACACTCTAACAGATCCATGGGCCGCGTCCCAATTCTCCGACACGGCTTCCTCCCCTTGTGTCCTTTCATGTTCATATGGTGGTAAAGTGTGAGGATTAGGCCTATTCAATGGAATGGAATGTTTTAAACGGTGCAGTTACAACTGTATTTGATTCTTTTCTCTTTTCCACACGAAAGAAAGTTGTGTCAGTTCCATAAAAGTGGAAATGGGGTGTTCAGAGAGTTGCAGACAGAAATCTATTACATAGAACTGCTGCATTATCTATCCTACATGACAGAAAGTTGAGTCAGTTGTGTAATACACAGAGTGTTCAAAACATTAGGAACACCTGACCAGGTGAAAGCTATTATCCCTTATTGATGTTAAATCCACTTCAATTAGTGTAGATTTTATTTATCTTTATTTAATCAGGTAGGCCAGTTGAGATCAAGTTCTCATTTACAACTGTGACCTGGCCAAGATAAAGCAAAGCAGTGCGACACAAACAACACAGTTACACATGGAATAAACAAATGTACAGTCAATAACACAATAGAACAAAAAGTTTATATACAGTGTGCAAATGAGGTAAAATAAGGGAGGTAAGTAGTGGTAAAATAATTACAATTTAGCAATTAAACACTGGAGTGATAGATGTGCAGAAGATGAATGTGCAAGTAGATACCGGGGTGCAAAGGAGCAAAAAAACAATAACAGTATGGGGATGAGGTAGTTGGGTGGGCTATTTACAAGATGGGCTATGTACAGGTGCAGTGATCTGTGAGCTGCTCTGACAGCTGGTGCTTAAAGTTAGTGAGGGAGATGAGTCTCCAGATGAAGGGGAGGAGAGACATGGATTGTGTATGTGTGCGATTCAGAGGGTGAATGGGCAAGACAAAATATTTAAGTGCCTTTGAACGGGGAATGGTAGTAGGTGCCAGGTGCACTAGTTTGAGTGTGTCAAGAACTGCAATGCTTCTGGGTTTTTCACACTCAACAGTTTCCTGTGTGTATCAAGAATGGTCCACCACCCAAAGGACATCCAGCCAACTTGACACAACTGTGGGAAGCATTGGAGTCAACATGAGCCAGCATCCCTGTGGAAAGCTTCCGACACCTTATAGAGAGTCCAGGCACCAACAAATTGAGGAAGTTATGAGGGCAAAAGGGGGTACAACTCAATATTAAGGAAGGTGTTATTAATGTTTTGTGCGCTCAGTGTATACATTTCTGTATTCAACCAATGCTCGGAGGGTTCCAGCCAACTAAATTGGCCTGTTGGTTAGCTTGGGTTGAGAGAGGACAGACTGTGCTGGTCTGATCTTACCGTCGCTGACAGCCTGCTGGTGGTAGTGAGAGTAGGGCTTGTGGTGGGGGTGGAGGTGCTGCTGTTGCTTCTCCAGAGGAGGAGGGGAAGTGCCTGTACCCTTCATCCCTGGGGAGAGGAGAGGACCTGACACGCTGGAGGAGAGAGCGAGAAAGAGATAATTAATTGTCTAATTTCCCCATATTTTGAAATGATCAGATGCTGAAGTGCATAAATACAATGATTTACTATTTATACACTCTGACAACTGTGGTTTCATATTTTTTATTTTAATCAAACGTCTTGTTTGATCAAAGTGCTATGTACTAAGCAGCATTTATCTAACCAACACACTGGAGCAGTTAAAGGATCTTGAATGGCCCTAATAGTATGCTGTACTGTATGTTGTCGGGGGAATGGAAACTTCAGCTTCCCACAATCCTCCATCTACCACATGATCTAAAGTCAACAAACACCAGAGCATGCATTCTACTGAAAGCCCCCCGTGCCTTGTGGCCTCGGAGGAGAAAGCCTATTCGTGTTTAGGCATATGAGCATGACATGTTTGTGACATAGCGTACCCCAACTGCTCGGGGCGGGCGAGCAACAACTAAGGCTTTCTGGATTGCGATTAAATAAATTAAGCTTTGTCCGTGGTGGTATTAGACACAGATGTGTGCAAACAAATCTTTATAAATGTTAAGCAGAATAGCTCCAACTAGACGAGACTGTGCCAATACCCAAAAGATCTGTGGAGTGTATTGTTCTTCAGGGTACACTTCAAAGAGTCACACTTTGCATTGAGCGCACCAATTTTCAGAGAGGAAGGAAAACAACAACAAGTGGGATGAATTGCTTTTTAAATCAGAGTTATAACTAACAGATGGGATGTTTTTCCAACCTTTCCAATTAGAACCATATAGACGTAGGATTTGAATTTGAGCCAGTTTGCTACAGCAGGGGGAAAAAAATTCCTGCATTAACTGGAAAAGTGCATTATTATGCAGATTATAATTCATGGACAATTTTTTTGTAGGGGTTGATACAATTCAGGTCTGAAATGTTTAAGAGGAAACTACAAACTTTAGAAGCCTTTTTAAACCTGGAACACTCTACAAGTTTGCATTTCCTGCTGTGTCCTGCAACAACAGGATGATCAAATTAAGATATGGCATCTGTAGTTACGCTGTTAGGACGTTGGAAAAACCTGCAATCAACGTGAAAAAAGAAATCACGGAATTGGGAGGGTTTCATTTAACTACACTATGAAGCGTTATGAAAGCAGATTGTCAATACACTCTTAGAAAAATGGGTGGTATCTAGAACCTAAAAGGGTTATTCAGCTGTCCCCATAGGAGAACCCTTTGAATAACCCTTTTTGGTTCTAGGTATAACCCTTTCCAAAGAGGGTTTTTACATGGAACCCATAATGGTTCTATGTGGAACCAAAAAGGGTTCTCCCTGGAAACAGAAAGGGTTTTCCTATGGGGACAGCCAAATAACCTTTTTGGAACCCTTTTTTCTAAGAGTGTAGGACCACCACATCCTCTTCTGTAAATAATGTCACAGGAACCATCATTTGTCATCCATCTACCCAGTCTTATATTCAGAGCTATAATGCAACTCCCCCTGTATTTCGTTGTTGTACAGTCAATAATGTGAAGACTATAACTACAGTACGAGTATCAATAATGTGAAGAATATAACTACAGTACGAGTATCAATAATGTGAAGACTATAACTACAGTACGAGTATCAATAATGTGAAGACTATAACTATAGTATGAGTATCAATAATGTGAAGAATATAACTACAGTACGAGTATCAATAATGTGAAGACTATAACTACAGTATGAGTATCAATAATGTGAAGAATATAACTACAGTACGAGTATCAATAATGTGAAGAATATAACTACAGTACGAGTATCAATAATGTGAAGACTATAACTACAGTATGAGTATCAATAATGTGAAGAATATAACTACAGTACGAGTATCAATAATGTGAAGACTATAACTACAGTACGAGTATCAATAATGTGAAGACTATAACTACAGTACGAGTATCAATAATGTGAAGAATATAACTACAGTACGAGTATCAATGATGTGAAGAATTTGACTACAGTACGAGTATCAATAATGTGAAGAATATGACTACAGTAAGAGTATCAATAATGTGAAGAATTTGACTACAGTACGAGTATCAATAATGTGAAGAATATGACTACAGTACGAGTATCAACAGAGTGTAAAGTCTGGCTCTGGGTGAGATCATATCATGCCTTTTGATTGCATTTCAACCAAATTGGTTTTCTTCTTTGCTCCAAACACACACATTCTTTTACATTCTTCAACTACAGTCGAGACCAGATAGATATAAACCCCTCCATAAGCGAGAGGCCTAATTTCCTCACAAATATTAAACAGCCATTTAGTATCCTCTTCCAGTTGCATTTCTGGAATACCAATACACAAACTGTTGCTGTGTTACTATGTGCCGTGGATGGATGCATATGGTTTGCAGTACGAGCTCTGTGAATGTGATGACAGAGAGTTGCTGGAGGCGGCATAGCCCTCAGATGACGCAGCTCTAACCTTGTGAGAGAGCTAGCTCAGTGACAAGGTCAGGACCCACCCAGTGCTAAGACGCTACCTGGTAGACACTTTCTACACTCCACAGGAACAGATTAATAACCCCTAAGGTTGATGTCCCATGCCCCCGCGGAAATTCAATTAGCATAGTAAAAAAAATCCCCATAAAAATGTGTCAGTTTAAACTAGAGATATCTGTTTTTTGGCATTGGATGCATCTCAATACACCGCCTCCGCCTATGTAGCACTATGAAAAGTGGCAGAGCTAGAGCAGTGTTTGTCAGACCATGAGACATCCTGGAAATTGGTATTCTCACAAAATGGTCTGTAGTGTCCGAACGGTTTGGCCTACAAACTATTATTCAATGTGTATATACGGGCTAATAGCAGTAAAGCACCAATTGTTTTTTCATGAAATATTTTTTTTTATACTTCAAGGGGTCTTAAAATTCTAAATCAAATTGCTAAATGATCCTTGGTATGACCATCTTAAACCCCTCCCCTGCCCCCGCTTAGACAGGGCTTGGACTAGGGGGTTACAGGCACAGCTCCCTTGAATTATTTTTATATATTTTTTTATGTCAATGGAACTTACCTGGTTAAATAAAGGATAAAAAAAGTGATAGAGATATGTGTCAAAGATAGTTATTTAGAGTGTGACCATGTAATATTTATCTATTTGGAACCTATCCATGTATTAACCATGGACTCAGGCCTCTGTTTTTTCAGCTACAAACCCTCTCTCTTCTGCCTCTTGAGCTTAGAGAGCCACACACCTCTCCACTGAAGACACCCAACGCAGTGTCGAACCAACGTTGTCTCCCTGCATATAGCATTAGCACTTCGCGCGGCCCCAAGCTAGCGGCGATCATGGTTAATCCGTCCGCTGGCACGGGCCAGCGCTGCCGCCATGTGTTTCTACAGAGAGCGGCACTCCCCCAGGAGGTGCTGTCAGCACAAACTCAGGAAACAGTTATACTGTTCATATTTTTACAAGCAGCCTCTATGTGCAGCTAAAGTGAATCATAAGCTAATCACTGCCAGCTGCCGCCTGCGCTCAGGCTCAAGGAATGAGGGGAATCTTTCATATGCTGCACAGAGTATACATTTCTCCCCTGGTATTCACCTTCCCTGTTCATCCTCCTTCTCCTCCTCCTCCTCTCTTGACAGCCTTTTTCCAGGCAGCCAGCTAGCCACCCCTTACCCCTTCTGTTGTGAGAGTGTGGTTGACCCCTGACTTCTAGGTAGATTGACAGAGTGACTGCTACCAGATAGGCTATTGACTGAGATCAGGATGGACAATGAGGGCAAGGGGTGAGATGTTGGGGTGAGGGTTTCAGATCAATGATGAGGGCTAGGGGTGAGATGTTGGGGGGAGGGTTTCAGATCAATGATGAGGGCTAGGGGTGAGATGTTGGGGTGAGGGTTTCAGATCAATGATGAGGGCTAGGGGTGAGATGTTGGGGTGAGGGTTTCAGATCAATGATGAGGGCTAGGGGTGAGATGTTGGGGTGAGGGTTTCAGATCAATGATGAGGGCTAGGGGTAAGATGTTGGGGTGAGGGTTTCAGATCAATGATGAGGGCTAGGGGTGAGATGTTGGGGTGAGGGTTTCAGATCAATGATGAGGGCTAGGGGTGAGATGTTGGAGTGAGGGTTTCAGATCAATGATGAGGGCTAGGGGTGAGATGTTGGGGTGAGGGTTTCAGATCAATGATTCACTCTTGGCATTCTGAGATACGTCATTGCCGGTCACAACTTGCAGACTTGTTTTCGAGTTGCTGTGCGTTTTGTTGCCAACCTATTTTGCTACCTGACAACTTTACGGTTTTTACTTTTAATTACCGTTTATATTTTTGTTTTTTTTCCCTCCGGACGCTTTATCTGGACACGATTCGTCAGGACCTCCAACAGCCGAAGCTAAGTAGTAACATTAACATGATGCCTTCTAATTGCAGTCGCTGTACTCGCCTTACGGCGAGGATAGCTGTGCTGCAAGCCCAGCTTCAGACGCAATCGTTAGGCAAGGGTAATTTCAGTGTAGGAAAGGATGAAACAGCATCTGTGCCACCAGTAAGTACAGATAGTAGTATAAATCCCCTGGCACAGTCCCCGCAGCCGGACAATTTTCTCACGGTTTCTGGAAGGAAATGCTGTAGGAACGCTCAACTGGTGTCGCTCATTCAGCCGACAGAAACTTTCAACCGGTTTTCCCCATTAAGCAGCGAGTCGGAGTCAGAGGCCGAGTCTTCTCTGGTCTCTACTCCTCTCGTTACGGGGTCTGAGATGCCGAAGCTTCCCACCATTAGCTCTGACAAATTGAAAACTCTAGTCATTGGCGACTCCATTACCCGCAGTATTAGACTTAAAACGAATCATCCAGCGATCATACACTGTTTACCGGGGGGCAGGGCTACCGACGTTAAGGCTAATCTGAAGATGGTGCCGGCTAAAGCTAAAACTGGCGAGTGTAGAGAGTATAGAGATATTGTTATCCACGTCGGCACCAACGATGTTAGGATGAAACAGTCAGAGATCACCAAGCGCAACATAGCTTCTGCATGTAAATCAGCTAGAAAGATGTGTCGGCATCGAGTAATTGTCTCTGGCCCCCTCCCAGTTAGGGGGAGTGATGAGCTCTACAGCAGAGTCTCACAACTCAATCGCTGGTTGAAAACTGTTTTCTGCCCCTCCCAAAAGATAGAATTTGTAGATAATTGGCCCTCTTTCTGGGACTCACCCACAAACAGGACCAAGCCTGACCTGCTGAGGAGTGACGGACTCCAACCTAGCTGGAGGGGTGCTCTCATCTTATCTAACAACATAGACAGGGCTCTAACTCCTCTAGCTCCACAATGAAATAGGGTGCAGGCCAGGCAGCAGGCTGTTAGCCAGCCTGCCAGCATAGCGGAGTCTGCCACTAGCATAGTCAGTGTAGTCAGCTCAGCTATCACCATTGAGACCGTGTCTGTGCCTCGACCTGGTTTGGGCAAAACTAAACATGGCGGTGTTTGCCTTAGCAATCTCACTAGGATAAAGACCACCTCCATTCCTGTCAGTATTGAAAGAGATCATGATACCTCACATCTCAAAATAGGGCTACTTAATGTTAGATCCCTTACTTCAAAGGCAATTATAGTCAATGAACTAATCACTGATCATAATCTTGATGTGATTGGCCTGACTGAAACATGGCTTAAGCCTGATGAATTTACTGTGTTAAATGAGGCCTCACCTCCTGGCTACACTAGTGACCATATCCCCCGTGCATCCCGCAAAGGCGGAGGTGTTGCTAACATTTACGATAGCAAATTTCAATTTACAAAAAAAAAAAAGACGTTTTCGTCTTTTGAGCTTCTAGTCATGAAATCTATGCAGCCTACTCAATCACTTTTTATAGCTACTGTTTACAGGCCTCCTGGGCCATATACAGCGTTCCTCACTGAGTTCCCTGAATTCCTATCGGATCTTGTAGTCATAGCAGATAATATTCTAATCTTTGGTGACTTTAATATTCACATGGAAAAGTCCACAGACCCACTCCAAAAGGCTTTCGGAGCCATCATCGACTCAGTGGGTTTTGTCCAACATGTCTCTGGACCCACTCACTGTCACAGTCATACTCTGGACCTAGTTTTGTCCCATGGAATAAATGTTGTGGATCTTAATGTTTTTCCTCCTAATCCTGGACTATCGGACCACCATTTTATTACGTTTGCAATTGCAACAAATAATCTGCTCAGACCCCAACCAAGGAACATCAAAAGTCGTGCTATAAATTCACAGACTACACAAAGATTCTTTGATGTCCTTCCAGATTCCCTCTGTCTACCCAAGGACGCCAGAGGACAAAAATCAGTTAACCACCTAACTGAGGAACTCAATTTAACCTTGCGCAATACCCTAGATGCAGTTGCACCCCTAAAAACTAAAAACATTTCTCATAAGAAACTAGCTCCCTGGTACACAGAAAATACCCGAGCTCTGAAGCAAGCTTCCAGAAAATTGGAACGGAAATGGCGCCACACCAAACTGGAAGTCTTCCGACTAGCTTGGAAAGACAGTACCGTGCAGTACCGAAGAGTCCTTACTGCTGCTCGATCATCCTATTTTTCAAACTTAATTGAGGAAAATAAGAACAATCCGAAATTCCTTTTTGATACTGTCGCAAAGCTAACTAAAAAGCAGCATTCCCCAAGAGAGGATGACTTTCACTTTAGCAGTGATAAATTCATGAACTTCTTTGAGGAAAAGATTATGATTATTAGAAAGCAAATTACGGACTCCTCTTTAAATCTGCGTATTCCTTCAAAGCTCAGTTGTCCTGAGTCTGCACAACTCTCCCAGGACCTAGGATCAAGAGAGACGCTCAAGTGTTTTAGTAATATATCTCTTGACACAATGATGAAAATAATCATGGCCTCTAAACCTTCAAGCTGCATACTGGACCCTATTCCAACTAAACTACTGAAAGAGCTGCCTGCTTCCTGTGCTTGGCCCTCCTATGTTGAACATAATAAACGGCTCTCTATCCACCGGATGTGTACCAAACTCACTAAAAGTGGCAGTAATAAAGCCACTCTTGAAAAAGACAAACCTTGATCCAGAAAATATAAAAAACTATTGGCATATATCGAATCTTCCATTCCTCTCAAAAATTTTAGAAAAGGCTGTTGCGCAGCAACTTACTGCCTTCCTGAAGACAAACAATGTATACGAAATGCTTCAGTCTGGTTTTAGACCCCATCATAGCACTGAGACGGCACTTGTGAAGGTGGTAAATGACATTTTAATGGCATCGGACCGAGGCTCTGCATCTGTCCTCGTGCTCCTAGACCTTAGTGCTGCTTTTGATACCATCGATCACCACATTCTTTTGGAGAGATTGGAAACCCAAATGGGTCTACACAGACAAGTTCTGGCCTGGTTTAGATCTTATCTGTCGGAAAGTTATCAGTTTGTCTCTGTGAATGGTTTGTCCTCTGACAAATCAACTGTAAATTTCGTTGTTCCTCAAGGTTCCGTTTTAGGACCACTATTGTTGTCACTATATATTTTACCTCTTGGGGATGTTATTCGAAAACATAATGTTAACTTTCACTGCTATGCGGATGACACACAGCTGTACATTTCAATGAAACATGGTGAAGCCCCAAAATTGCCCTTGCTAGAAGCATGTGTTTCAGACATAAGGAAGTGGATGGCTGCAAACTTTCCACTTTTAAACTCGGACAAAACAGAGATGCTTGTTCTAGGTCCCAAAAAACAAAGAGATCTTCTGTTGAATCTGACAATTAATCTTAATGGTTGTACAGTCGTCTCAAATAAAACTGTGAAGGACCTCGGCATTACTCTGGACCCTGATCTCTCTTTTGAAGAACATATCAAGACCATTTCAAGGACAGCTTTTTTCCATCTACGTAACATTGCAAAAATCTGAAACTTTCTGTCCAAAAATGATGCAGAAAAATTTATCCATGCTTTTGTCACTTCTAGGTTAGACTACTGCAATGCTCTACTTTCCGGCTACCCGGATAAAGCACTAAATAAACTTCAGTTGGTGCTAAATACGGCTGCTAGAATCTTGACTAGAACCAAAAAAATATATTACTCCAGTGCTAGCCTCTCTACACTGGCTTCCTGTCAAAGCAAGGGCTGATTTCAAGGTTTTACTGCTAACCTACAAAGCATTACATGGGCTTGCTCCTACCTATCTCTCTGATTTGGTCCTGCCGTACATACCTACACGTACGCTACGGTCACAAGACGCAGGCCTCCTAATTGTCCCTAGAATTTCTAAGCAAACAGCTGGAGGCAGGGCTTTCTCCTATAGAGCTCCATTTTTATGGAACGGTCTGCCTACCCATGTCAGAGACGCAAACTCGGTCTCAACCTTTAAGTCTTTACTGAAGACTCATCTCTTCAGTGGGTCATATGATTGAGTGTAGTCTGGCCCAGGAGTGGGAAGGTGAACGGAAAGGCTCTGGAGCAACGAACCGCCCTTGCTGTCTCTGCCTGGCCGGTTCCCCTCTTTCCACTGGGATTCTCTGCCTCTAACCCTATTACAGGGGCTGAGTCACTGGCTTACTGGGGCTCTCTCATGCCGTCCCTGGAAGGGGTGCGTCACCTGAGTGGGTTGATTCACTGATGTGGTCATCCTGTCTGGGTTGGCGCCCCCCCTTGGGTTGTGCCATGGCGGAGATCTTTGTGGGCTATACTCGGCCCTGTCTCAGGATGGTAAGTTGGTGGTTGAAGATATCCCTCTAGTGGTGTGGGGGCTGTGCTTTGGCAAAGTGGGTGGGGTTATATCCTTCCTGTTTGGCCCTGTCCGGGGGTGTCCTCGGATGGGTCCACAGTGTCTCCTGACCCCTCCTGTCTCAGCCTCCAGTATTTATGCTGCAGTAGTTTATGTGTCGGGGGGCTAGGGTCAGTTTGTTATATCTGGAGTACTTCTCCTGTCCTATTCGGTGTCCTGTGTGAATCTAAGTGTGCGTTCTCTAATTCTCTCCTTCTCTCTCTCAGAGGACCTGAGCCCTAGGACCATGCCCCAGGACTACCTGACATGATGACTCCTTGCTGTCCCCAGTCCATCTGACCGTGCTGCTGCTCCAGTTTCAACTGTTCTGCCTTATTATTATACGACCATGCTGGTCATTTATGAACATTTGAACATCTTGGCCATGTTCTGTTATAATCTCCACCCGGCACAGCCAGAAGAGGACTGGCCACCCCACATAGCCTGGTTCCTCTCTAGGTTTCTTCCTAGGTGTTGGCCTTTCTAGGGAGTTTTTCCTAGCCACCGTGCTTCTACACCTGCATTGCTTGCTGTTTGGGGTTTTAGGTTGGGTTTCTGTACAGCACTTTGAGATATCAGCTGATGTACGAAGGGCTATATAAATACATTTGATTTGATTTTGATTTGATGAGGGCTAGGGGTAAGATGTTGGGGTAAGGGTTTCAGATCAATGATGAGGGCTAGGGGTGAGATGTTGGGGTGAGGGTTGCAGATCAATGATGAGGGCTAGGGGTAAGATGTTGGGGTGAGGGTTTCAGATCAATGATGAGGGCTAGGGGTGAGATGTTGGGGTGAGGGTTGCAGATCAATGATGAGGGCTAGGGGTGAGATGTTGGGGTGAGGGTTTCAGATCAATGATGAGGGCTAGGGGTGAGATGTTGGGGTGAGGGTTTCAGATCAATGATGAGGGCTAGGGGTAAGATGTTGGGGTGAGGGTTTCAGATCAATGATGAGGGCTAGGGGTGAGATGTTGGGGTGAGGGTTTCAGATCAATGATGAGGGCTAGGGGTAAGATGTTGGGGTGAGGGTTTCAGATCAATGATGAGGGCTAGGGGTGAGATGTTGGGGTGAGGGTTTCAGATCAATGATGAGGGCTAGGGGTGAGGGTTTCAGATCAATGATGAGGGCTAGGGGGAAGATGTTGGGGTGAGGGTTTTAGATCAATGATGAGGGCTAGGGGTGAGATGTTGGGGTGAGGGTTTAAGATTGAAGGGGGATGAGAGTGAGTGTAAAAGAACTGGCTGGCAAATGTTTGAGAGAACTCACTGCTTGAATCACTCAGCCAGAGCATCTTTGACACAGCTTACTAGCAATAGTACAATGGATAGGACTCAGTGACTAGGACTCCGTTTACGTGACTTAGGGACTAGGACTCCGTTTACCTGACTTGGAGTCCTAGTCCCTAAGTCAGGTAAACGGAGTCCTAGTCCCTGTTTACCTGACTTAGGGACTAGGACTCCGTTTACCTGACTTAGGAACTAGGACTCCGTTTACCTGACTTAGGGACTAGGACTCCGTTTACCTGACTTAGGGACTAGGACTCCGTTTACCTGACTTAGGGACTAGGACTCCGTTTACCTGACGTAGGTACTAGGACTCTGTTTACCTGATTTAGGGACTAGGACTCCGTTTACCTGACTTAGGGACTAGGACTCCGTTTACCTGACTTAGGGACTAGGACTCAGTTTACCTGACTTAGGGACTAGGACTCCGTTTACCTGACTTAGGGACTAGGACTCCGTTTACCTGACTTAGGGACTAGGACTCCATTTACCTGACTTAGGGACCAGGACTCCATTTACCTGACTTAGGGACCAGGACTCTGTTTACCTGACTTAGGGAATAGGACTCTGTTTACCTGATTTAGGAATAAAACTGACTTATATGACTGAGTGAATATGACTCAATGCAATATGTTGAAGTGAACATGATTCCGGGAATACAATTTGATTCAGCAGACATAGATTGAGCCTTGCAATAAGCTTGGCTTCAGAACTCTTAGGACAGACCAAACGGATCAAGACTGCACATTCCAACCTGGACACTGTAACATCACCCTCGGGCCAAAACAATCCAACCAAACATATTCACATTCCAACCTGGACACTGTAACATCACCCTCGGGCCAAAACAATCCAACCAAACGTATTCACATTCCTACAACACATGCAGGTGTATATGGAGGGACATGGACGTTATCAGAACTGAATACTCTGTCTATAATACAGTCTATAAGAAGCCAAAAATACAACTGCCAGTGATACAATCCTTCACTGTTCTAGGATCTGTCCTCTAAGGCTTGGTTCTGTTCTCAGGGATTTTTTAAATTTATTTTTATTTAAGTAGGCAAGTTTTAAGAACAAATTCTTATTTACAATGACGGCCTACCCCGGCCAAACCCTAACCTGGACGACGCTGGGCCAATTGTGCGCCGCTCTATGGGACTCCCAATCACGGCTGGTTGTGATACAGCCTGGAATTGAACCAGGGTTTGTAGTGACGCCTATAGCACTGAGATGCAGTGCCTTAAATTGCTGTGCCACCTGGGAGGGATGAGGGGATGGAAAGAAAAATTAAGACAGCTCGCTGCTCTGAATGAAGATCCATGAGGAGAGCTGCTCTGAATGAAGATCCACGAGGAGAGCTACTCTGAATGAAGCTCCATGAGGAGAGCTGCTCTGAATGAAGATCCACGAGGAGAGCTACTCTGAATGAAGCTCCATGAGGAGAGCTGCTCTGAATGAAGATCCATGAGGAGAGCTGCTCTGAATGAAGATCCATGAGGAGAGCTGCTCTGAATGAAGATCCATGAGGAGAGCAACTCTGCTCAACGTTCGTCTTCCATCACTTGCCCTTCCTGTCCCACTAGTGACCATGGATCAGACTCCCCTTCCCCCCGTCCGTTAATGGATCAGACCCACCTTCCCCCTGTCCATCCCCCTTCAGCGGCCCGCTGTTAAGCCCCTCTGATGGATTGGCAAGGGTGGCTTGGCGCGGGATAGTGGAAACACGCCTGGTTCTGGTTAGCGTGCTCAAGCCACGCGTGAGAGATGGGTAGCGCTGAGCTAACCTAACCCTACGGCCCAAACCTAAGCAGTCAAGGAGCTTTTCCTGGGCCCATATAAGCTATCTGTTAGTTTTATTGAGCTAACCGCAGAAAACACTGTAGGAAACACTGAAACACTCCATAAATGCCATCTGTTGTAAGATAATTTAGACATTGAATTGTCTGAATTGTTCTTTGAATAAACCATTTAGGCCAAGGCAGTAATTTGTGTTTATAACCAAGTTGGACCACAAAACCACAACTAGGCCTACTACTACCATGACCAGAGTCTTATATTTGGCTCTGACCACAGCCAGTAGAAGTAATGACTATAATGGAATGTTTTTGTTTGACTTCAGAGATTGATACTCTGTGCAGATGATTTAAGGCTGATAATTGATGGAAAGATGGGAGGACTGATGGCACTGAGTTCATCGCTGACTGTGCTGTAGAAGACTGTCTCCCCTCAGAACATGATCTGTTAATGATGTCTCTGCAGCCACTCTAATTCAATTAGATTGTGTCAATCACAGTTCCTTGTGCTTCACAAGGTATCAAACCAGGTCAAACTAATATTTCCAGAGGGGCTCTAATGTCAATACACAGGAAAAAATACCATTATAGAAGGCACTGAATGACATCCCTTACCACCCATCATCGCTACAGCTAAAGCCTTCACCAACTGTAGAATGGGCACGTCTGTGAGAGACCCCCCAAGTGTCTCTAGCTCCTGCACCGACCTTCATGCACAGATCACGTATTTTAACTGGCATATTTTAATATTAGCGTCAGAAAAATGACACTGGTATTTACAAAGTAAAATGACTCTAAATGGCCCATTTGAGCCAGGGTAAACACATTTAGCGATGAGGTCAGAGGCTGCCGCAGCACTAGTCAGGTTAGTTAGATCATTTTGTCAAAATGTTTAATGTCCTGCTAAATCGTTTGGGAAAAACAAGTGTGGCGTTGCTATTGACTTTGGCAGTAGCCTGTATACTCAAGGCTTTAAACATGTAATCAAATGCTCCACCTTCAGGCAAATGTAAGTAGACGTTTCATACCCAGCTTGTTGTAGGTCCTGGCACAGCTTTTTCTCTGTCTTAGATGGGCTGATAAAGTAGTCCAGTTACCGAATGCAGTACATTTTCTTCGGTTAGATATTTGTACATTTTCTTTGTTTAGACATTTGCAAAAAAATATTCAGGTTAGACATTTGTACATTTTCTATGGTTAGATATTCCAATTTGATGAAATGCACAAATTGCTGTAATTCTTGTAATGAAACGCTGTCATGGCATCACAGACATACAGATAAGAGCGTTGGGTGGACAAACAAACAGACCTGAACCAGAGCGATCACTTATGGCCTGTGTCTTACCAGCTGGCCCTTTATTTACTTACTGTACACTCACAGTGGTCTATTTCAGATGGACCTCATCAAACTAGCTGAAAAACAGATCCCTGTCTCACATCCAATATCTCATCATAGTGGTGTGTGTGCGTGCGAGCGTGTGTCTCTGTTGTAGTGTAACTGGTGTTAAAATATCCTCAGCACGCTCTTTTCACTTTCTGTCTCTATCCAAGTAGCAGTAATTGTAAGTAGTACTATGTACCAAGAAGTCCTGAAACCACATTGTAATTCTACAGAGCTCTATTCCTGCTGTTAATGCTTGAAAAAACACAGCACTTTCCAGAAAGTACCAGGTCTAACATGACAACCCATTGCAGCTCCAGCACGTTTACATCTGCTACGGTTACCATGTCTGCTTTTCTCACTGTTTATGCTGGAAACGGACCTGTCCACCATGTCTCACGCCAAATTCACAAGTAATCATCGGTGTTTCTTAAACTTTACCTTGTTAATGCACACATTAACAAGGTAAATGTGTGATTTAAGCACACACACACACACACCAATCTAAGTAAAACAATTATTTTGTTACCATTTTTGCAATGCTTCATTATATCCCCATTGCCTCCCAATCTGTTTTAATGCTCTCATTTTCTCTCTCTCTGGTTTTCATCCCATTGTTTTGTACAGTACACACAAAACCTCCTGACGACATGTTGGCTTTGTTACTGTGCTCTGCTGGTTCTCGTAGACATTAATAGGAAACATGCTAAGAGAAAGAGAGCGAGAGAGCGAGAGGAAACACTGGACCTGATCAGAGGAACTGAAGTAAACCCAGTGAGTGAGTGACAGTGAGTAACCAGAGTGTGAAATGTGTTTGTTAATCTGCAGCAGGACTCAGTCCCTCTTTAATCAAACAGACGGTAGCTGGCGCTCTGTTAGCATAGCATCTCTATACTAAACATTGGGGAACCTGGTTAGTAGTGTCCTATCATTCTACATAATAAAAGACAATAGGTATTGTAGTATTATACCACTATATTGTTATTTTCCAGCCAACATGTATTTCTAAAAAGAGAATCTGGTTAGAACTTCGCCTCTAATAAATACTAGTTGACACACTGTTGTGTGACATGCCAAATAAACGTGGTAACAGTTCGCAAGGACAGGGCTAAATCAACATGGAGTACATGTTTAAAGAACTAAAAGGTTAAGTGCTGTTAATGAGCTACACAAAAACACAAGAGGAGTCAGCGCCACACTGCTCTGACAGTTTATCTTTGAATCCTTTGTATAATCGTGGGCCAAACGGTTAGGTCATTGGGAGTCCTCTGTCACCCCCAGTGGGGACTCAATTGGACCTGTGGATCATTGGACACAATGCCAGAAATAGTGGATATTATTGGCTGCATCATTGTGACCTCATCCTGACCTACATGCTTTATCTGAAGGTTCATCGCTATGGCCGCTTCCAAAATGCTACCCTATTCCCTACATACTGTAGTGCACTACTTTTGACCCCTATTCCCAACATACTGTAGTGCACTACGTTTGACCAGAGCCTTATGAGGTTCCCTAAGGGCGCTGGTCAAAATAATTGCCCTACATAGGCAATAGGGTGCCATTTGGGACATAGGGCATGGGTTTGGATTAAGACTGCTAAAATGATTGGGTTTTGCACCAATATAGGGATTGTACTGATTTTGGGTGACACACAACAGAGCAATAATTTATATTTCCCAAGTGTCCCCACACTGTGCTGGGATCAGCATGATCTTATCGATGAAGACATTGTGATGTCCCACAGTGATGACAACACAGCTGTCCTGTAATGACGATCACATCCCAGAGGTAGATCAGCTGACCACCGACCCAGAGCCCTTCTGGAGGGAGATACTATTTCATCAGCCTAAACTTGGACATTATTATAAGCCTGAAGCTACAGGAATGTATGGGGGGGAGGGGGTGATTGATTTTTGGGGAAGTTTCTACACAATTTTTTTTTAAACTCTAAAATGCTATTTAGAGAACAGCAAAAACAAACAAAATTGACCTCATCCATTAATTATCAGGTGAGTTTAAAGTTTGGGAAAGCTATTTATTCATCATAAAATTGCACATTTATAATAACGGATTGCATGCATATCATCACATTTACAGACTAATGTAAGATAGGCTACTATTCTTAATGTCATTAGTAGATTGCATAGTCATAATTTAGGCTAATAATATAACTCAATCACTGTGAGCAAAACAGACAGTTCTGAACAATACATGCCTGAACGTCGTAGTGTTATTATCAGAGTGAAAAATGTACAATTTTTTAAGAACACATTTCATCCAGTCAACTTTAAATGAAACATAAGCAACATATCTGCAGTGAGTGTGTGCATATTTACTGTCTTTATCATTGATTAGTACCACTGGAAAGTTTGAGTCAATAATTCCCTTCTCCAGGCTAGGTCGACGTCATACAGATGAAAGATATTCATTTGAGCCAGTTTGCTACAGCAGGAAAACCGCCTATGGATGTCGGCCCTTTAACTTGGCCTTGTAGTGACTTCATAGCGTGTATTATGCATCTATTTCACGTTGCATTGTATGCGCCTTTCCACAAGCAAATGAGTCAATTTATTATGACCTACCGTTAAACTTAATACTGCAGTGATAGTTAATAGATGGGGTCAGTTTAGTTCATTTTTGCTGTTCTCCAAATAGCATTTTAGAGTTTTTAAATTGTGTAGAAATGCAGTAAATAAGCTTCTACTTCTAACCCCCCCACAACCCACATGGCATACCCTAGGTTTAGCTGAATTGATGCCACTGAACAAGGGTATACCCAACTGAGTGTGTGTCTAATGAACTACATGTAACAGTAGTGTATGTATAGTAGGGAACTCACCCATCGCGTGTGCTCTCCATGGTGGACAGAGGGGACAGAGAATGCGGGCTGCTCAGGTCCCGTTCCAGGCGGGACTGCC
Organism: Oncorhynchus kisutch; assembly: GCF_002021735.2. Taxonomy (NCBI): domain Eukaryota; kingdom Metazoa; phylum Chordata; class Actinopteri; order Salmoniformes; family Salmonidae; genus Oncorhynchus; species Oncorhynchus kisutch. The sequence goes on from NC_034177.2 coordinate 12,050,696, forward strand.
TGGGGGGCAGATCAGGGGCAGAGGCTGAGCCAGTGGTGGGGGCTGGTCCTGGGGAGAGGAGCTCCATCGAAACACAGTGATGGGGGGTGCTGGAGCCAGTGTACAGGCCTGAAAGACAAACAAAGTTAATTCACAAAATGTGCCGAATTAACTCTAGGTCCTTGCTCAGCCATGTTCCAAATTAAATGGCTTTTCATAGCAACAAGCTTTTGTTTTGACAACTGATCATCCAATCAGAGAGGGTTTTGAAAAATAGAATGTTCTGTTTTGTGCTGTTTGTGATTTACAGTACATTATTTATGCTGCCAACGGGGCTGGCCTCGATTGTCCTTTAGAGTGGAACTGACAGCGTTTTAGCAACATGAAATCTTATTAAAATCTGTTCATATACACCCCCAGGAAGAATGTGACACTTTTTATTTTATTTTTTTACAATTTCTGAGAAGCGAGCACTTACATATGGTCATTTTCACTTTTTCATAAATTCATAAGATGTTTGGGAATGACATATAATAAGTCATTCTATAGTGTTATGACCTGGCTTATAGTTCATAACAGCAAAGGGAGACCACACATTACTTAAATGTAAAAAGGAATACATTTATTAAACTAAATAGTAATAAGTACAAAAATGTAACATGAGCTGTGGACGTCTGTAGGATCAGTAGTATGTGCAGTGTGTGGATGAGTGGAGAGGGTGTTGTATGGTGAAAACAAAAGAAAAACCAAAAGGTGGTGGAAGCCAGCCTGCCAGTCAGGGAAGAGAGAGTGTGTTTGCTGATGTGCCACCCTTTATAGCCTACAGGTCAAGCCTGCCCAGGTGTACCACATCAGCTGACATCCTCCCCAGCTCTGCAATAAGCAAGCTACCAAACAGGAGAACCCAGCAGACAGAGTGGGAGGGACATCACCCCCCCTCTAAGAACAGGGTTCCACCACGAACCTGAAACTAAAACAGAAACAACCAAAACACAAAAAAACAAATGCTGTATTACTTATTACAAAATATATATATATACACACACACACACACACACACACACACACACACACACACACACACACACACACACACACACACACACACACACACACACACACACACACACTACCGTTGAAAAGTTTGGGGTCACTTAGAAATATCCTTGTTTGTTCATTAAAATAACATCAAATTGAACAGAAATACAGTGTAGACATTGTTATTGTTGTAAATGACTATGCCACAACTGTCAGAAAGTGTCCATGATTGAGTCTTTGAATGAAGAGATGGAGATAACACTCCAGTCGCTAGCTGCAGCGAACTGAAAAGAGGAGCGACCCAGGGATATGTGTGTGCTTTGGGGACCTTTAACAGAATGTGACTAGCAGAACTGGTGTTGTATGTGGAGGATGATGACTGCAGTAGGTTTCTCCGATGGGGGGGGGGGGGGGGGCTAAGAGGGTTTTATAAAGGATGAGGGCTTCCGTCTGGCCACTCCACAATAAAGGCCTGATTGGTGGAGTGCTGCAGAGATGGTTCTGGACCTTCTGGAAGGTTCTCCCATTTCCACAGAGGAACTTTGTCAGAGTGACCATCGGGTTCTCGGTCACCTCCCTGACCAAGGCCCTTCTCCCGATTGCTCAGTTTGGCCGGGTGGCCGGCTCTAGGAAGAGTCTCGGTGATTCCAAACTTCTTCCACTGTGTTGTTGGGGACCTTCAATGCTGCAGACATTTTTTGGTACCCTTCCCCTGATCTATGCCTCAACACAATCTTGTCTCGGTGTTCTACGGACAATTCCTTCGCCCTCATGGCTTGGTTTATGCTCTGACATGCACTGTCAACTGTGGGACCTTATATAGACAGGTGTGTGCCTTTCAAAATCATGTCCAATCAATTGAATTTACCACAGGTTGACTCCAATCAAGTTGTAGGACATCTCAAGGATGATCCTTGGAAACAGGATGGACCTGAACATAATTTCGAGTCTCATAGCGAAGCGTCTGAATACATAATAAATAAGGATTTTTATACATTTGCTACAATTTCTAAAAACCTGTTTTTCACTTTGTCATTATGGGTATTGTGTGTAGATTGATGAAGAAAAAGTTATATTTAATCAATTTTAGAATAAGGCTGTAACGTAGCAAAATGTGGAAAAAGTCAGGGGTCTGAATACTTTCCGAATGCACTGTATGAGGCGAAAAGTCGGTCACTCGCTCATTTCTTCAATGACATGGCATCCTCCCAGCAGCTAGCTAACGTTAGGCTCCGCGTTTTTAGCTTGCTAAAAAAAATTGCTAGCTACATAAATTGGTACGCTATCCTAGGGCTGTCAAACTCAATCAGCGCACAAGCCATATTGAACAAAATAGACATAACACATTTGTGTTTACAAAAAACGTGCAACTGCAACTCAAACGGGCCATTGTTTTATTAGAAAAAAATATGGCCCTTTATAATGTCCACTTATCACATTGTATTGGTCACATACACATGTTTAGCAGATGCTACTGCGAAATGTTTGTGTTCCTAGCTCCAACAGTGCAGTAGTATCTAACAATTCACAACAATACACACATCTAAAAGTAAAATAATGGAATTAAGAAATATATACATATTAGATGGAAAAATATTTAAGTCTGATGGCCTTGATATAGATGCTGTTTTTCAGTCTCTCGGTCCCTGCTTTGATGCACCTATACTGACCTCGCCTTCTGGATGGTAGCGGGGTGAACAGGTAGTGGCTCGGGTGGTTGTTGTCCTTGATGATCTTTATGGCCTTCCTGTGACATCAGGTGCTGTAGGTGTCCTGGAAGGCAGGTAGTTTGCCCCTGGTGATGCGTTGGCCAGGCCGCACCACCCTCTGCATGTATCACTGGTGCGGTTGAATACAGCATTGTTGTATGGTGCACTCAATGTATTGTAGTTGAATAGCTAGCCTACTACTCAAATGTTGCTGTAATAGGCCTGCCTACATGTTTCTCCTTTGCATGGCATTTTGTTGCAGGTTTAGTTTTTTGGTTATTCATTGTGATGCTTAAAAGCCAAAGCCAGACCGCAACATTTTATTAACCTAGCTGGGCCTGTGGCATATGTCCGTACACTTTTCCTCCGCTGCGCGCTGTAAACCTGACATAAGAAAGAAGCGTAATTGAAGTTCAATTCACCAATCCGAGCACATCAGGCTGTAATTTCATAAAGTAGATGAATCAACCATTGACTCATTTATACTTGCGTGTGTGTGCCAGCCCTATTAACTACGCTATGACTGACTTTTGATCATTGCCCTTGCTAGTTGGATTGTATTGACATTCCAAGCCTTTAGTTACATTACGACTGACTTGTGATCATTGCCCTTGCTAGTTGGATTGTATTGACATTCCAAGCCTTTAGTTACATTTGTCCGTTTCTGTTCAAAATATTGAGTCATTGAAACTGAACCAGTGCATCCTGAATGGAGGCAGCAAACAATGTACCAGGCCAGCTGTGATTTACAACCTGATAGCAATATTTTTGGGACTACAAAGAAATATATTGGTGAATTATTTAATCATGCTTTGAACTGCATCCATCTATTCTGCCAACAATATCTTAGTGTACGTCATGGAATTTAGAGTTAAATAGATCTTATTTTTAAAACCTCTTATAAAGTTGGTTTTGAAGCATAAACTGGGCATTTGATATTCATGACTGTTCTTATGATAGTCTGTTTGTTTCATAACTGCAAAGTAATTAAAACTCTGTCAGTTCCACTTGAAATGCTTCGTTATTGAATACAATGCTATTTCTTACAAAGCATAGTATTGAGACTTCATGAGAAGATTTTATAAGACTTGAGTGGAGGTGAGAGAGCAGGCTCTGTGGCTTGTGATTTGTGTGTGGGTGTGTGTGTGCATGTGTGTGTGCGTGTGTGTGTGCCAGCCCATTAGTACTTGTAGAAGTCTAAATGTGTCTGACGTTGCCTTCTGAGCATCAAAAAACAGTCCTGTTGGATGGTGATTCACATCACCATTGTAACAGTGAGAGAGAAGCTCATGAAAAATCCCAATGACAGCTGAATGTTCTGCTGAGAGCTCCACTTGAAAGAGCTCAGCTCAGCTCTGCCCAGGGGTCAGCTGAGTTCCATCCTGGGGCTCTCAGGTTGCCTAAGAGGGGCAAGAGACTCCAGTCAGCAGCCCCCTCTGCTCCCCACTGCTCCTCCTGTACTGTAAATCTCTCCTCGCTGTCCTGTCTGTAATGTCTTTCCCAGTGTCCAGAGGAAGTGAGGCGGTGAGGAGAGGACTGCTCCTGGTTTCTGCAGTACTGTTCCCCCAGCTGTGCTCAAGTGGAAGAAGGGCCTGTGTGACAGCTCTTTGAAATGGTTACAAGCTTGATTCATTACCCCCAAATCATCAATCACAGACCTTAAACGGTTTCCCCTTCAGCCCCAACATCTGCTGCCAGACCAGAAAACATTCTACAAATAATGGCTGTGATTTCTTCAATTTCATCGCTCGGCTCAGCGGCGCAGGGGTTCCCTTAGCGTTTGGGGACGGTTCCGGGAGCGTTCTGTGAGGATTCTATATGGGTTTTTTATGTGGGTTCTGAGAGGGTTCTGTGACGGAACTGAGAAATGTTTGATTGTGAGTGTGACGGTTCTAACAAGGATCTGTGATGATTCTGAAAGTGTTCTGTGTGAGTTCTGTCAGGATTCTCTGTGAATTTTAGGGGGTTCTATGAGGGTTCTGAAGGGTTATGTTGGTGTTTGTAGATGACACTTGGGGCATAGCCAGACTTGTAGCCTGTCATAATGACATGGACCTATGGACTTGAAGCAGTTGAAGTTATGTGCACTAGCAGTGTATCCGGAAAAACTATAATTCAGGTCCTAAAAGGAAGAAAGACATTTTCCTGAGTAAGATTGGGCCTATCAAACAAACTTATAACCGACGAGAACTTTTGAATCCGCCTTTCACATCCGTTCTATTAGCCAACGTGCATTCACTGGATAATAAACTGGATGAGTTCCGTTCAAGATTTTCCTACCAACGGGACATTAAAAACTGTAATACCTTATGTTTCACTAAGAAATGGCTGAAATATGTATAATATACAATTGGCTGGGTTTTTTGTGCATCGTCAGGACAGAACAGCTATGTTCGGTAAGACGAGGGCAGGGGGTGTCTGTCTATTTGTCAATAACAGCTGATGCGTGATGTCTAATATTAAGGTAGTCTCCAGGTATTGCTCGACCGGAGGTAGAGTACTTCATGATAAGCTGTAGACCACACTATATACCAAGAGAGTTTTCATCTATATTTTTTGTAGCCGTCTATTTACCACATAAAACGGATGCTGGCACTAATACTACACTCAAGCAAACAAGAAAATTCTCATACAGAAGCGGTGGCCAAGAACTTTAATGCAGGCAAACTTAAATCCGTTTTACCTAATTTCTACAAGAATGTCACATGTGCAACCATAGTGTAAAAAACTCTAGGCCACAGTTTTTTTTATACATTGGCAAAAATTCTAAAAACCTGTTTTGCTTTGTCATTATGGGTTATTGTGTGTAGATTGATGAGGGAAAAAAACAATTTAATCGATTGTAGAATAAGGCTGTAAAGTAACAAAATGTGAAAAATACTTTCCGAAAGTACTGTACATCTTCAACATTTGTTATCGGTTGTCATTTTTGCCTTGTACATTTTAGATGGAGTCCAGTAAGTTCTATTAAATATACAGTTGAAGTCGAAAGTTTACATACACTTAGGTTGTCATTAAAACTCATTTTTCAACCACTCCACAAATGTCTTGTTCAAAATCTATAGTTTTGGCAAGTCGGTTAGGACATCTACTTTGTGCATGACACAAGTCATGACAACACAGCCGTCATATCACTCAGGAAGGAGACACGTTCTGTCTCCTAAAGATGAACGTACTTTGGTGCGAAAAGTGCAAATCAATCCCAGAACAACAGCAAAGGACCTTGTGAAGATGCTGGAGGAAACAGGTGCAAAAGTATCTATATCCACAGTAAAACAAATCCTATATCGAAATAACCTGAAAGTCCGCTCAGCAAGGAAGAAGCCACTGCTCCAAATCCGCCATAAAACAGCCAGACTACGGTTTGCAACTGCACATGGATCGTACTTTTTGGAGAAATGTCCTCTGGTCTTATGAAACAAAAATTGAACTGTTTGGCCATAATGACCATCGTTATGTTTGGAGGAAAAAGGGGGAGGCTTGCAAGCAAAAGACCACCATCCCAACCGTGAAGCATGGGGGTGGCAGCATCATGTTGTGGGGGTGGCAGCATCATGTTGTGGTGGTGCTTTGCTGCAGGAGGGACTGGTGCACTTCACAAAATAGATGGCATCATGAGGGTGGATAATTACGTGGATATATTGAAGCAACATCTCAAGACATCAGTCAGGAACTTAAAGCTTGGTCAGAAATGGGTCTTCCAAATGGACAATGACCCCAAACATATTTCCAAAGTTGTGGTAAAATGGCTTAAGGACAATAAGTCAAGGTATTGGAGTGGCCATCACAAATCTATAGAAGATTTGTGGGCAGAACTGAAAAAGGGTGTGCGAGCAATGAGGCCTACAAACCTGACTCAGTTACACAAGCTCTGTCAGGAGGAATGGGCCAAAATTCACCCAACTTATTGTGGGAAGTTTGTGGAAGGCTACCTGAAACATTTGACCCAAGTGAAACAATTTAAAGATAATGCTACCAAATACTAATTCAGTGTATTGTAAACTTCTGAACCCACTGGGAATGTGATGAAAGAAATAAAAGCTGAAATAAATAATTCTCTCTAACTCTTATTCTGACATTTCACATTCTTAAAATAAAGTGGTGATCCTAACTGACCTAAGACAGGGAATTTTTACTAGGATTAAATGTCAGGAATTGTGAAAAGTTTAAATGTAGTTGGCTAAGGTGTAGGTAAACTTCCGTATTATATTGAACCATTTGTATTTTAGGCACTCAGCACTTTTTAAAGCAGTTTTCCCACCTTTTTTTCCATTCAATTTATTGTATTTTCATCTTCAAATCTTTACTCCCTTTCTCTCTTAAGTGAAGGTGTAGCCCACTTGTTTTCTAGTTTAAGAATTGATACACTCTAGAAGCCAGGTGTTTTTGGGAACGGACATGCTTTATGAAACTTTCCAATTTGTTCAAATCATGTTAAAATGTAATTGTTCTATATACTGACTTGACTGCCTGTACAATCTGAATTATTTTAAAATGTTTGGTAAAGCTGGTCATATCCTTTAGTTCATTCAGACCCATCATTTGACCATCTTTATACAAATCGGACACGGCCCAAACTCCCATCTGTAGCCAATCTCTCCACAATACCAGTCTGTGATTAATGAATATGTGTGAATTACTCCAGTATTTGTTTGAAAGGAGGTGCATAAGGAGATTTCTCATTTTTTTCATACTATTTTAAGATCATTCCAAGAAGCAGATATTTTTGGATGGTCTTTCAGATATTCAGGTAGTATTCCTTATGCTATCAATCTAAGTAGGAAGTGGAGGGACATTTTTTCTTCAATTGCTAAGTAAGAGGGGTGTTATTTTGCTGGGTAATTCCAGTACCACGTTTTTCTTGTTACATATGATATGTAATACGTTTTAATATCTGGAAGTGCCATGCTTCCTTTATATTTTGACTAAATTAATTTCTCTAAGGTGATGTGGGGATTGCTTTGAATTCCATTTAAATGTAGGGATCATTTCATTGATCTTCTTAAAGAAGGATTTCGGTACATTAAGAGGCTTAGTTTGTAGTTGGAGCCATTGTCATGTATATTGTTAACATTCTGAATGTTAAAAAGCGGGAGGACCATCTCACATCGTCTACTTTCATGGAATTCACAATAGCTTCTAGCCTCCTCCTGCCTCTGTAACACCATGGTTTCCTCTTGGATACCCCAAAAATTGGGTTGGAATTACAGAAAGAACCCAGGGCAGTTGAGTTTAAGTCAAAGTTGATGTTCAAATCAAATCGTATTTGCCACATGTGCCGAAAACAGCAGGTGTATTGTGAAACCTTATTGTGAAATGCTTTCTCACAAGTCCTTAACCAACAATGGTGTTTTAAGAAAACGGAGTTAAGAAAATATCTACTAAATAAACTAAAGTAAAACATTTATAAATAATAGTATAAAAAAATATATTACATAAAAAATTAAAATAAACGAACGCTATAAAATAACAATATTGAGCCTATATACAGTGGGTAGTCCGGGTGGCCATTTGATTAATTGTTCAGCAGTTTTCTTACGGCTTGGGAGTAGAAGCTGTTAAGGAGCCTTTCGGACCTAGACTTGGCGCTCCAGTACCGCTTGTCGTGTGGTAGCAGAGAACAGTCTATGACTTGGGTGACTGGAGTCTTTGACAATTTTTTGTGCTCTGACACAGCCTAGTATATACAGTCGTGGCCAAAAGTTTTGAGAATGACACAAATATACATTTTCACAAAGTCTGCTGCCTCAGTTTGTATGATGGCAATTTGCATATACTCCAGAATATTATGAAGAGTGATCAGATGAATTGCAATTCATTGCAAAGGCCCTCTTTGCCATGCAAGTGAACTGAATCCCCCCAAAACATTTCCACTGCATTTCAGCCCTGCCACAAAAGGACCAGCTGACATCATGTCAGTGATTCTCTTGTTAACACAGGTGTGAGTGTTGACGAGGACAAGGCTGGAGATCACTCTGTCATGCTGATTGAGTTCGAATAACAGACTGGAAGCTTCAAAATCTGGGTGGTGCTTGGAATCATTGTTCTTCCTCTGTCAACCATGGTTATCCCCAAGGAAACACGTGTCATCATTGCTTTACACAAAAAGGGCTTCACAGGCAAGGATATTGCTGCCAGTAAGATTGCACCTAAATCAACCATTTATCGGATCATCAAGAACTTCAAGGAGAGCGGTTCAATTGTTGTGAAGAAGGCTTCAGTACTGGTGGTGCCCCGATCCTTCAGGCTTCAGGGTCCAGCAAGCGCCAGAACCGTCTCCTAAAGTTGATTCAGCTGCAGGATCGGGGCACCACCAGTACAGAGCTTGCTCGGGAATGGCAGCAGGCAGGTGTGAGTTTATCTGCACACACAGTGAGGCGAAGACTTTTGGAGGATTGCCTGGAGTGGGCTCACTCACAATTTTGCCTAAGAACACAGCCATGAATAAATAATGGTGCCAACACATCCTCCGAATGCAAGTTCTCCCAACCATCCAGGAACAGTTTGGTGACGAACAATGCCTTTTCCAGCATGATGGAGCACCTTGCCGTAAGGCAAAAGTGATAACTAAGTGACTCGGGGAACAAAACATAGATATTTTGGGTCCATGGCCAGGAAACTCCCCAGACCTTAATCCAATTGAGAACTTGTGGTCAATCCTCAAGAGGAGGGTGGACAAACAAAACCCCCAAAATTCTGACACACTCCAAGCATTGATTATGCAAGAATGGGCTGCCATCAGTCAGGATGTGGCCCAGAAGTTAATTGACAGTATGCCAGGGCGGATTGCAGAGGTCTTGAAAAAGAAGGGTCAACACTGCAAATATTGACTCTTTGCATCAACTTCATGTAATTGTCAATAAAAAACCTTTGACACTTATGAAATGCTTGTAATTATACTTCAGTATTCCATAGTAACATCTGACAAAAATATCTTAAGACACTGAAGCAGAAAACTTTGTGAAATTTGTATTTGTGTCACTCTCAAAACTTTTGGCCACGCCTGTACACTACCAGTCAAAGGTTTGGACACACCTACTCATTCAAGAGTTTTTCTTTATTGTTACTATTTTCTACATTGTAGAATAATAGTGAAGACATCAAAACTATGAAATAACACATATGGAATCATTTAGTAACAAAAAAGTGTTAAACAAATCAATATATTTTATATTTTTCAAAGTAGCTACCCTTTGCCTTGATGACAGCTTTGCACACTCTTGGCATTCTCTCAACCAGCTTCATGAAGTAGTCACCTGGAATACTTTTCCAACAGTCTTGAAGGAGTTCCCACATATGCTGAGCACTTGTTGGCTGCTTTTCCTCCACTCTGCGGTCCGACTCATCCCAAACCATCTCAATTGGGTTGAGGTCTGGTGATTGTGGAGGCCAGGTCACCTGATGCAGCACTCCATCACTCTCCTTGGTAAAATATCCCTTACACAGCCTGGAGGTGTGTTGTGTCATTGTCCTGTTGAAAAACAAATGATAGTCCCACTAAGTGCAAACCAGATGAGATGGCATATCGCTGCAGAATCCTGTTGTAGCCATGCTGGTTAAGTGTGCCTTTGAATTCAAATAAATCACAGACAGTGTCACCAGCAAAGCTCCCCTACACAACCTTTACGGTGGGAAATACACATGCGGAGATCATCCGTTCGCGTACACCGTGTCTCACAAACCCAAGGCGGTTGGAAACAAAAATCTTACATTTAGACTCCAGACAAAAGGACACATTTCGACTGGTCTAATGTTGCTAATGTTGCTCTAATTGCTCGTGTTTCTTGGCCCAAGCAAATCTCTTCTTATTATTGTTGTCCTTTAGTAGTGGTTTCTTTGCAGCAATTCAACCATGAAGGCCTGATTCATGCAGTTGATGTTGAGATGTGTCTGTTACTTGAACTCTGTGAAGCATTTATTTGGGCTGCAATCTTAGGTGCAGTTAACTCTAATGAACTTGTCCTCTGCAGCAGAGGTAGCTCTGAGTCTTCTTTTTCTGTGGCGGTCCTCATGAGAGCCAGTTTCATCATAGAGCTTGATGGTGTTTACAACTGCACTTGAAGAAACTTGAAATGTTACTGCATGATACCATACAAGTTATTTCATAGTTTTGTTGTCTTCACTATTATTCTACAATGAATGAGTAGGTGTTCTAAAACGTTTGACCGGTAGTGTACATTTATTGTTCTTAAAATTATGTTGCAGGACCTTCCATACATGCAACATTTGTATTTAAATTGTTTGTTAGGATGAAATTGTGCAAATAAAAGGAAAGTATTAAAATGTGAATGAGTCAAAATAGGAGAGAGAACAATGGTGTCATGCATTTACATGTGGGTTTTGTTTGTTGTTGTTTGGTTAGTGTGATATGTTGAATGTGTTGTAAAGAAAATATTCATACAAAATCAATAAATGATTAAGGAAATGGAGAGGGGGAGAGGGTTGTCTCTTCATCAACAACAAATAGTGTACTGACTCGAGCGCAGTGGATGTCTCGACCCATTGTTCACCGGTCTTGGAATACCTGATGGTAAAATGTCGACCCTTCATACCTCGCGAGGGAGTGTTCAGCTGTTATCATGACTGTTGTCTACATTCTACCTCAGGACAAGAAATATAACAAGCTGGCATTTAACAAACTGTATGAGGCTATAAACAAGCAGAAAAACGTGCACCCGATGGCTGCCTTTCTTGTTAACGGAGATTTTAATTCAACGTCATTAAGACACGTGATGCCCAACATTCATCAACACGTCTCCTTCGCCACTAGGGGCGATAAAGTCCTAGACCACTGTTACTTCACTCACAAGCAAGCATACAAGGCCATCCCTCGTCCGCCGTTTGGCAAATCGGATCATGACTCCATGCTCATGCTTCCTGTCTACAAGCAGAAGCTCAAACAGGAAGTAACTGTGACTCGCTCTGTTGAGAAATGGACATCAGAATCAGAGATTATGCTACAGGACTGCTTTGCTAGTGTTTATTGGAATATGTTCTGGAGACACTGCCGATAAAATCGACGATTACTAGCCGTCACTAGCTTCATAAGGAAATGCATCAGCGACATTGTCCTCACAGTGAAGGTTCGCTGCCTCCCCAATCAAAGGCCCTGGATTAACACAGAGGTTGGCTCTAAACTAAAGGATAGGGCTACAGCACACAGGGCTATCACAGACAACCCTGAGGCTGTATCTGAAAACAGGAACAAGTACAAAAAGTCCCACTATGACCTCTGTAGAGTCATCAAATGAGAAAAAGGACAATATAGGAATAAGGTGGAATCATATTACACAGGCTCCACCGCCAGCCGCATGTGGAAGGGACTACAGTCTATTACGGATTACAAAGGAAGTCACAGCTGTGATACACCGAATGATGCCTCTCTTCCAGACAAACTCATGCATTTTATGCACACTTTGACAATAACAACACAGTACTGTGCGTGAGGGCACCCGCCGAACCAGAGGACTGGGTGATCTCGATCTCCGAGGACAACGTGAGTAAGGTCTTTAATCAGATCAACACTCGCAAGGCCACAGGGCCGAACAATATTCCAGGGCGTGTTCTCAGAGCATACGCAAATCAACTGGCAGGCATATTCACGGTAATTTCAACCTCTCCTTGTCCCCGTCTGTAATCCCCAGATGTCTCAAGCTGACCACCATCATTCCTGTTCCCAAGAATTCCATGGCTTCATGCCACAATGACTACCGCCCTGTAGCACTCACATCTGTAATCATGAAGTGCTTTGAGAGGCTGGTTATGGCACACGTTAACTCCACAATCCCAGACACCCTAGACCCACTCCAATTTGCATACCGCCCCAACAGATCCATAGACGACGCAATCTCAATTGTACTCCACAGTGCCCTCAACCACCTAGATAAGAGGAATAGCTATGTGAGAATGCTGTTCATTGACTACAGCTCAGCGTTCAACACCATTGTCCCATCCAAGTTCATCAACAAGCTTAGGACCCTGGGACTGAACACATCGCTATGCAACTGAACCTGGACATCCTGACAGGCCGACCCCAGGTGGTGAGGGTAGGCAACACCCCCTCCGTCATGCTGACACTCAACACAGGGCCCCACAGGGATGTGTGCTTAGTCCTCTCCTGCACTCCCTGTTCACCCATGACTACATGGCCACGCATGACTCCAACACCATCATCAAATTTTCTGACGACACATCGGTGAAAGGCCTGATCACCGGCAACGATGAGACAGCCTTAAGGGAGGAGATGCACACTCACAGGACTCTACACACTCACGCACTGTCAGCTCTAGAAGTGTTACTCACTGCCAGCTCTAGAAGTGTTACTCACTGCCAGCTCTAGAAGTGTTACTCACTGTCAGCTCTAGAAGTGTTACTCACTGTCAGCTCTAGAAGTGTTACTCACTGTCAGCTCTAGAAGTGTTACTCACTGCCAGCTCTAGAAGTGTTACTCACTGCCAGCTCTAGAAGTGTTACTCACTGTCAGCTCTAGAAGTGTTACTCACTGTCAGCTCTAGAAGTGTTACTCACTGTCAGCTCTAGAAGTGTTACTCACTGTCAGCTCTAGAAGTGTTACTCACTGTCAGCTCTAGAAGTGTTACTCACTGTCAGCTCTAGAAGTGTTACTCACTGTCAGCTCTAGAAGTGTTACTCACTGTCAGATCTAGAAGTGTTACTCACTGCCAGCTCTAGAAGTGTTACTCACTGTCAGCTCTAGAAGTGTTACTCACTGTCAGCTCTAGAAGTGTTACTCACTGTCAGCTCTAGAAGTGTTACTCACTGTCAGCTCTAGAAGTGTTACTCACTGTCAGCTCTAGAAGTGTTACTCACTGTCAGCTCTAGAAGTGTTACTCACTGCCAGCTCTAGAAGTGTTACTCACTGTCAGCTCTAGAAGTGTTACTCACTGTCAGCTCTAGAAGTGTTACTCACTGTCAGCTCTAGAAGTGTTACTCACTGTCAGCTCTAAAAGTGTTACTCACTGTCAGCTCTAGAAGTGTTACTCACTGTCAGCTCTAGAAGTGTTACTCACTGTCAGCTCTAGAAGTGTTACTCACTGCCAGCTCTAAAAGTGTTAACATCGTAGTGTCTCCCTACATTGCCAATCCTGCTGACTATCCTCCTTCAGAGAACAAAGTCCAACACATGCGAAGGAGAATACTCATCACTTCTTCTTCAACCCCAACAAACACAGCATACTCGAACGCCTCTTAATCAACTAATACAGCCACACCAACACAACAGCTCTTGCCTAGAAACCATCTGCAACACATCCACTCAAGGCAGAGGGAAGGAAAGAAGCCAAGATTGAAAGAATCGATTCAATAATCAAAGACAACTTGAGCTTTTATAGTCCCCCCAGTAAGCGTGCATTGTGTTCCCGTAACAATAAGAGAGAACGATGGGGCGTCTGGATTGGACTATCTGAGCAAACAATGGCAGATGTGTCCATAAATTGTGAACAGTGCAGGGCATCTCTCCTTTCCTCCATAGTACCACTATATTTCTTCCTGGTCATGAACCTCTCTTTCACAAGTCACTGGCTTACTACTATAGTCTATATGATCTCAGAGATTTCCAAATTTAATAAAAAAGTAAGCACTTTTTGAACGTGAATCGAAGGTCAGTTTTATTTGCAAATCACAATTGTTCGTTTTTTGCAGATGTTCTTTATTAATATTGTACATCTCATTTTGATTTACACCCAGTCCTTTTCAAATAGAAAATACTTTGAGGGAAAGTGGAGCTAACATTTTCCTGTAAAACACAGAGGACTTGTTTCTAAACCGAATCAGGTCTAATTAATGAGTATCAGTATCAAATTCAGCATGAGATTGAGTTTAACACACTCAGGCCAATATTGTCTTCATAACAGGAAATCAGTGCTGGGACAGTGTCTGCCATCATTTCAAATGTCAAAGTTTACTGTAGTATGAAAGATACAGTTGGAAGTCGGAAGTTTACATACACTTAGGTTGGAGACATAAAACTCGTTTTTCAACCACTCCGCAAATTTCTTGTTAACAAACTATAGTTTTGGCAAGTCGGTTAGGACATCTACTTTGTGCATGACACAAGTAATGTTTTCAACAATTGTTTACATATTATTTCACTTATAATTCACTGTATCACAATTCCAGTGGGTCAGAAGTTTAATTACACTAAGTTGACTTTACCTTTAAACAGCTTAGAAAATTCCAGAAAATTATGTCATGGCTTTAAAAGCTTCTGATAGGCTAATTGACATAATTGGAGGTGTACCTGGAGGTGTACCTGTGGATGCATCTCAAGGCCAACCTTCAAACTCAGTGCCTCTTTGCTTGACATTATGGTAAAATCAAAATAAATCAGCTCATTGGGAGCAATTTCCAAAAGCCTGAAGGTACCACGTTCATCTGTACAAACAATACTACGCAAGTATAAACACCATGGGACCACGCAGCCGTCATACCGCTCAGGAAGGAGACACGTTCTGTCTCCTAGAGATGAATGTACTTTGGTGCGAAAAGTGCAAATCAATCCCAGAACAACAGCAAAGGACCTTGTGAAGATGCTGGAGAAAACAGGTACAAAAGTATCTATATCCACAGTAAAACGAGTCCTGAAAGTCCGCTCAGCAAGGAAGAAGCCACTGCTCTAAAACCGCCATAAAAAAGCCAGACTACGGTTTGCAACTGCACATGGGGACAAAGATCATACTTTTTGGAGAAATGTCCACTGGTCTGATTAAACAAAAACAGAACTGTTTGGCCATAATGACCATCGTTATGTTTGGAGGAAAAAGGGGGAGGCTTGCAAGCCAAAGAACACCATCCCAACCGTGAAGCATGGGGGTGGCAGCATCATGTTGTGGGGGTGCTTTGCTGCAGGAGGGACAAGTGCACTTCACAAAATAGATGGCATCATGGAAAATGACGTGGATATATTGTAGCAACATCTCAAGACATCAGTCAGGAATTTAAAGCTTGGTTGCAAATGGGTCTTCCAAATGGACAATGACCCCAAGCATACTTCCAAAGTTGTGGCAATATGGCTTAAGGACAACAAAGTCAAGGTATTGGAGTGGCAATCACAAAGCCCTGACCTCAATCCTATAGAAAATTTGTTGGCAGAACTGAAAAAGAGTGTGCGAGCAAGGAGGCCTACAAACCTGACTCAGTTACACAAGCTCTGTCAGGAGGAATGGGCCAAAATTCACCCAACTTATTGTGGGAAGCTTGTGGAAGGCTACCCGAAACGTTTGACCCAAGTTAAACAATTGAAAGGAAATCCTACCAAATATTAATTGAGTGTATGTAAACTTCTGAACCCACTGGGAATGTGATGAAAGAAATAAAAGCTGAAATAAATAATTCTCTCTACTTTTATTCTGACATTTCACATTCTTAAAATAAAGTGGTGATCCTAACTGACCTAAGACAGGGAATTCTTACAGGGTTTAAATGTCAGGAATTGTGAAAAACTGAGTTCACATGTATTTGGCTAAGGTGTATGGAAACTTCCGACTTCAACTGTAGATCAGTGTGTTGATGGATTGGTCATATATGGGGTTAAAGGTCAGAGTAGAATGAAGGTGCACCTACACACTGATCTAGGGTCAGTTTCATTTCCCTCCTTAATGATTACGGATAAGAATTGGAAAGGGTAAGCTGATCCTAAATCTTCCACTACAGGCAAATTCTACCTGAAGTATTAGGATTTGGGGTTAAAGGTTAGAGGCCAGGGGTTAGTGGTTAGGGGGTAGAGTGACCTCCGGTGTGCACCTGTGAAGATGTCTTGTCCCAGTCCAAGGGAGCGGCCGTCTTTCCCGTTGAACAGGTGCTGCTGAGCGGGGGTAGGGCAGTTAAGGTGCTGGTGCTGGGAGGGGGCGGAGCCCTGCAAGTGCTGCACCGACAGACACTCACTCAGGACGTCCTGCTCCAGGTGGGGGAACGGCCTCAGCTGTCAATCAAACAGAGAGACAGGGTTACTGTACAATACAAGTGGTCACGAAGACAAAGTGAACCAAATGAAAATACAATTGAGCGGGAGCAGTGCCATCATTGGATGTTGGAGTGGAAGAGAGATGATTTGCTTTTCCTTTGAGTCATGCATGAATTTCAATGTTTGTTTGGACATCTTGCATACCAATGTAAAGCCAAGACGTGAAAAGTGAAAACCTGTCTCTCTGCCAATGGTATCTGGGCACGCGAACACACATTAAACTGCAGTCTATCATGTGGGGTGGAATTGGGGCAGAATGCGTGGGAACAGAGGTCCCAAAGTGCAATCATTATTTTGACATGTCAAAATTCTGGAATTCTGAGCTGAATTCCTGCATTCCCACTGATTTTAGTCAGTTACCAATCTAAGTCTAAATTCTAATCCCACCCCTGGGTTTATGTAGCTAGCAGTGGTCTCAAGGTAATATACATCAAAATGATAGGTAGTCTGTCAAATAGATCAGTTTTACTCTGTTCTATACATCAGCACAGTGAGTTACACTGTCGTAAAATGTTATAGTGGACTGTAGTACACCCCAAGCCAGAGCATTGCAGGAATCCTAAAAACCATGTCGTTCCCTTTCCTCTGCAGATGTACCTTTACATTTGAGGTGATGTCAGATGTACCATTAGATCTGAGGTAATGTTAGATGTTTCATTAGATCTGAGGTAATGTCAGATGTTTCATTAGATCTGAGGTAATGTTAGATGTTTCATTAGATCTGAGGTAATGTTAGATGTTTCATTAGATCTGAGGTAATGTTAGATGTTTCATTAGATCTGAGGTAATGTTAGATGTTGCATTAGATCTGAGGTAATGTTAGATGTTTCATTAGATCTGAGGTAATGTCAAATGTTGCATTAGATCCGAGGTAATGTTAGATGTTTTATTAGATCTGAGGTAATGTCAGATGTACCTTTAGAGCTGAGGTAACGTCAGGATGTTAACATCAAGGTTTGTCATACGGAATAACTGATTTTATGCTGAAGGACAAGGCCAATCTGCTGTGTCTGGACAGTGACTGGAGTGAAGGGATAGGTGAGACGTTTATCCCTCTAACCAGAATGATTAGTTGATTAGCCCACAGTGCTAACTAATTTAGGTTTGTGGGTTTGATCCCTAATTACGCTATAGATTTCTACACATAAGCTACACTAAACTACACTGAATGTCAGTCTCTCACATTGTGTTAGGGCATATGCTAAATGTGTATTTTTATTTTACCTTTATTTAACTAGACAAGTCAGTTAAGAACAAATTCTTATTTTCAATGACGGCCTAGGAACAGTGACTGTAATGTACTGTAACGTCAACCTTCTACCGGGACATTGACGCTGTAGATCTGCCAGAAGGAGCTGACATCAGTAACATAAGGAATATGGTATAAAAAATAGCCATTTGTGTAAACTGGCCAACAAGCACAACAGTCTTTAATAAAGCAGTGCATCAGTTAATTACTAGTGACATCTCAAACACAGAGACTTAAAGGAAATAGCAGGCTTAGAGGCCAGCTTCACAACCACAGGCAGCCCTCTTATTAGGACCAGGAGAAAGAGAGGATCAGGACAACCAATCCAACCATCTATCATTCTATTCATCCCTCTGTCCATCCGTTATCTCGTTTACAGGTTGGACACACCCACGAAGCAAGCCAACAGGATGGATACGTGGTTGGAAGTGTGCGATACCTCACACAAAGATATCCTAACTGATTAGTATGCCAGGGCTGCCATGGAATTCAGGATGGATTGAATAGCCAGTCTGGATTTGATATTTGACTTGGCGCGAGGTATTTATTAGACATTTGTTAGATATCCGAGTGCAGATGGATTGCTGTCTTTACATATCACTGATCAATTCGACAATCATTAGTTAAATTATCATTTGAACACGTCGTGATTGGATACACTTCCTTACAAGCGCCTTGCAACAATTCATCAAGTCGAATTGGGCCTCCGCCTTTCAAAACATGACATAATTCATTTTTTTTCTGCTCCGAGATGGAGTGAGAAGGTTTGTTTGACATTTGTCCACAGCATCTGGACACTATTCTGCTCTAGCTACAGCATATTAACAATGGTATAAGCCTCACATGTGTTTCCGTTTTACAGCTAAGCAAAGGAACACATCATTCAGGCCCGGCCGACGACATTCAGGCCCTTTAAACAACAATGAGACTATTCTCCCTCTCTCCATTCTCCCCATATTTATCAGCAGAAGAATGTGATGTGGACCATGAACACGATGTGGTCAAACCTGATCTATTGTCCAGGAATTTCAAAGGTTTTCAAAGGCTAAACTAAATGAATCCAACTGTATGGAGCTGTGATGAAGAATAAGCACAAGATGATTACACCACGAGCCATGTATTTAGAAAGTTGTAGAATTTTCAGTTACATAGCATTATTTAAATATATCCCCATGTAATGTTAATGGGGAGCTAACATGGCTGCCATAGAATATTGCAGTGTCATGTAAATGCATCACAATGCAGAAACCTCAATGTCCCTACTTTCTAAATACATGGCTGGGATTACACCTACTGGGGACATTTATACACAAAAATATGAACTCAACATGCAACAATTTCAAATATTTTAGTTACAGATAATTTAAGGAAATCCATTAATTAAAATAAATTAATTAGGCCCTAATCTATAGATTTTACATGACTGGGAATACAGATATGCATCTGTTGGTCACAAATACCTTTAAAAAAAAGGTAGGGCCGTGGATCAGAAAACCAGTCAGTATCTGGTGTGACCACCATTTGGTTCACGCAGCGTGACACATCTCCTTCACATAGAGTTGATCAGGCTGTTGATTATGGCCTGTGGAATGTTGTCCCACTCCTCTTCAATGGCTGTGCGAAGTTACTTAATATTGGCAGGAACTGGACCACGCTGGATGCTCAATCCAGAGCATCCCAAACATGCTCAATGAGTGGTGACATGTCTGGTGAGTATACAGGCCATGGAAGCTTCCAGGAATTGTGTACAGATCCTTGCGACATGAGACTGTGTATTATCATGCTGAATCATAAGGTGATGGCGGTGAATGAATGGTACGACAATGGGCCTCAGGATCTTGTCACGGTACCTCTGTGCATTCAAATTGCCATCGATTTCCACTGGCACGCTGGAGAAGTGTGCTCTTCACGGATGAATCAAGGTATCAAGGAGCACTCTGTCTGCCATCTACCCGGTACAGTTGACACCGTGATTCATCCGTGAAGAGCACACTTCTCCAGCGTGCCAGTGGACATTGAAGATGAGCAATTGCCCACTGAAGTCTGTTACGACACCGAACTGCAGTCAGGTAAAGACCCTGGTGAGGACGAGGAGAATGCAGATGAGCTTCCCTTAGACGGTTTCTGACAGTTTGTGTAGAAATTCTTCAAACCAACAGTTTCATCGGCTGTCCGGGTGGCTGGTCTCAGATCATCCCGCCGGTGAAGAAGTTGTATGTGGAGGTCTTGGGCTGGTGTGGTTTACACATGGTCTGTGGTTGTGAGTCCGGTTAGACTTACTGCCAAATTCTCTAAAACAACGTTGGTGTCACAATGTGCGCAACTGGTTGAAGGTAAGTCAGGTGCAGGAGAGCAGAGATGAGTGACAACAGGCACACTTTATTCATGCCCAAGGACAACAGCGATAATAAGTACACAAACGGTACAATAAACAAAACATAAGGGTCAAACACATACCCGGCGCAAACCAGCCTGATGCGCACCACACGTAACAAACAAACAATTCCACACACAGACATGGGGGGGAACAGAGGGTAATATACATTTAGTCAGATGAGGGAATGTGAACCAGGTGTGCGGATAACCAAGACAAAACAAATGGAAAATGAAAGGTGGAGCGGCGATGGCTAGAAGACCGGTGACGTTGACCGCCGAACGCCGCCCCAACAAGGAGAGAGACCGACTTCGGCGGAAGTTGTGACACTACCCCCCCTTGACGCACGGCTCCAGCAGCGCGCCGACACCGGCCTCGGGGACGACGCCCTGCGAGGTGCAGGGCGATCCGGACGAAGATGGTGAAACTCCCACAGCACAGATGGGTCCAAGACGTCCGCCATCGGGACCCAGCACCAGGTCTCCTCCGCATGCCTGAACCAGTCGTCCACTGCAGGAGCCTCGGTCTGACTCTGATGCTAAGGCGCCAGAGACGGAACGAACAGACGCCCAGCGGGACACTGGAGGGGAGCGGACTCTGCACGTAACGCCCGCTCAATGTCCGCATCCAGCTCCCATACTACCGGTGCCATCAGGCAGGAGGCCGGGAGTATGGGGGTAGGATCCATGGGCCGCTCCTCTGTGTCATACAGCCAGGACAGTGCGTCAGCCTTAACATTCTGGGAATCTGGTCTGAAAGAAAGGGTGAAAACAAAACGGGTAAAAAACATGGCCCACCTTGCCTGATGAGGATTCAGTCTCCTCGTTGCCCGGATGTACTCCTGGTTGCAGTGGTCAGTCCAGATGAGAAAAGGGTGTTGGGCCCCCTCAAGCCAATGTCTCCATGCCTAACAGCTCCCAGCTAACAGCTCCCGGTCCCCCACATCATAGTTTCGTTCTGCCGGGCTGAGCTTCTTCGAGAAGAAGGCACAGGGGCGGATCTTCGGTGGCGTTCCCGAGCGCTGAGAGAGCACGGCTCCTATCCCAGCCTCCTATCCCAGCCACCTCCACCCTGAACCCCAAAGAAGGAGCCAGATGCGCCAGCACGGGAGCCGAGGTAAACAGAGCCCGTAGGTGACCAAAAGCCCTGTCCGCCTCAGCTGACCACTGCAAACGCACCGGGCCCCCCTTTAGCAGTGAGGTAATGGGAGCCACTACCTGACCAAAACCCCGGATAAACCTCAGATAGTAATTGGCAAATCCTAAAAAACGCTGCACCTCCTTTACCGTGGTGGGAGTCGGCCAATTACGCACGGCTGAAATGCGGTCACTCTCCATCTCCACACCTGAGGTGGAAATGCGGTATCCTAGAAAGGAGACGGACTGCTGTCAGAACAGGCATTTCTCAGCCTTGACATACAGGCCATGCTCCAACATTCGGGCCAAGCACCTTGCACACCAAGGACACATGCTCGGCGCATGCAGCGGAGTATATCAGAATGTCATCGATATACACTACTACACCCTGCCCGTGCAGGTCCCTGAAAATCTCGTCCACAAAGGCTTGGAAGACTGACGGAGCATTCATCAACCCGTACGGCATGACGAGATACTCATAATGCCCTGATGTGGTACTGAACGCTGTCTTCCACTCGTCTCCCTCCCGGATACGCAACAAGTTGTATGCGCTCCTGAGATCTAGTTTAGTGAAGAAGCGCGCCCCGTGCATTGACTCAATCGCTGTGGCTATGTGAGGTAGCAGGTAACTGTACTTCACAGTGATCTGGTTAAGGGCTCGATAGTCAATACACAGGCACAGAACTCCCTCCTTCTTCTTCACAAAAAAGAAGCTTGAGGAGGCAGGTAAAGTGGAGGACCGAATGTACCCCTGACGCAGGGATTCGGAGACATATGCCTCCATAGCAGCCGTCTCCGCCTGTGACAGGGGATACACGTGACTCCTGGGAAGTGTGGCGTCTACCTGGAGGTTTATCGCACAATCCCCCCGACGATGGGGTGGTAATTGTGTCGCCTTCTTCTTAGAGAAGGCGAGAGCCAAATCGGAATATTCGGGGGGGGGGGGGGGGGGGGGGGAATGCGCACGGTGGAGACCTGGTCTGGACCTTCCACCGTAGTAGCACCAACGGAAAGCCCTAAACACCTCCCGAGCACTCTTGCGTCCACCCCGTGAGAGCCCGCCGTTGCCATGAAACAGTGGGGTCATGACAGGCTAACCAGGGTAGGCCTAGCACCACGGGAAACGCAGGAGAGTCAATGAGGAAGAGAATGATTCTCTCCTTGTGACCCCCTGCGTCACCATGCCCAGGAGAGCGGTTGGCTCCCTAATTAAACTTGGCCCTATTTGTTGACTGTCTAAGGCGTGAACTAGGAAGGGCTTAGCCACTGGAACAATGGGGATCCCTAAACTATGGGCAAATGATCTGTCTATGAAATTCCCAGCCGCGCCTGAATTGAGGAGCACCTTATGCTGGGAATGCGGGGAAAACTCAGGAAAGTTAACTTGCAAAAACAGGTGGGCAACAGAGGGCCCTGGATGAGAATGGTGCAGGCTCACCTGGGGTGACGCCAGAGTGCGCAAGACCTACTGCCTCGACCCCCAGAGGAACCAACCCGACACCGACCGGCAGTGTGCTCTCTGAGGCCACAGATGGTGCACGTGAAGGCCCCTCCTCTGGTCTCCCTGAGCGCAGCACCTCCCAGCTCCATAGGCACCAGAGCGGTGGTGCTGGGAGATGGAACCGACAGAGCTGCATCTGAACGTCCGCGGGTGGCCAGCAGGTAATCCAGCCAGATGGACAGGTCCACCAGCTGATCAAACGTGAGGGTGGTGTCCCTGCAGGCCAACACCCGACAGACATCCTAGCGTAGGCTGCAGCGAATGTGGTCGATCAGGGCCCTGTCGTTCCATCCCCTCCGATGGCCAGGGTCCGAAAGTCCAAGGGGAACTCCTGGGTGCTCCTCGTCCCCTGCCTCAGGTGGAAAGGACGTTCACCCGCCGCTCTACCCTAGGGCAGGTGAACTCCTCAAAGTGGTCCAGCGCCGCATCTCCTTATACCCACACGGCGTTGGCCCACTCCAGGGCTCTCCCCAAGAGGCACGAGACGAGGGCGGACACCCTCTCACGTCCCGAAGGAGCCGGGTAGACGGTCGCCAGATACAGTTCCACCTGTAGCAGGAACCCCTGGCAGCGTGCCGCCATCCCATCAAACTCCCCGGGAAGGGCGAGACGAATCCCACTGGGACCGGATACAGGAGAGGCAAGTAGTGGAGACTCCTGTTGTGCTGGGGAGGGCACTGGAGGGAATCCCTGTCTCTCCCAGCGGTCCATTGTCTGGACGACGTGGTCTATGACGGTGCCGAGATGGTGGAGCATCGCCGTGTGCTCCCGGAAGCGCTCCTCGACCCCTACAACAGGGGTACCTGCTCCTGCTCACTCCATAAGGGGTGTGGAATTCTGTCACGATGTGCGCAACTGGTTGAAGGTAAGTTAGGTGCAGGAGAGCAGAGATGGGTGATAACAGGCGCACTTTATTCATGCCCAAGGAAAACAGCGATAACGCCCAAAGTACACAAACGGTACAATAAACAGAACATACGGGTCAAACACATAACCGGCGCAAACCAGCCTGATGCGAACCACACGTAACAAACAAACCATTCCACACACAGACATGGGGGGAACAGAGGGTAATATACATTTAGTCAGATGAGGGAATGTGAACCAGGTGTGCGGAAAACCAAGACAAAAGAAATGCCGAACGCCGACCGAACAAGGAGAGGGACCGACTTCGGCGGAAGTCGTGACAGTGGAGGCGGCTTCTGGTAGAGAAATGAACTTTATATTATCTGGCAATAGCTCTAGTGGATATTCATGCAGTCAGCATGCCAATTGCATCTGTGGCATTGTGTTGAGTGACAAAACTGCACATTTTAGAGTGGCCTTTGATAATCCCCAGCACAAGGTACACCTGTGCAATGATCATGCTGTTTAATCAGGTTCTTGATATGCTACACCTGGATTATGTTGGCAAAGGAGAAATGCTCACCAACAGGGATGTAAACCTTTTTGGGAAATATGTTTTTGTGTGTACGGAACATTTCTCTGATCTTTTATTTAAGCTCATGAAACGTGGGACCACATGTTGTGTTTATGGTTTTGTTCAGCATAATAATAATAATAAATAGCAAAACATCATCATGAGTAGCCTAGCTATAGCTAGCTAGCGCAACCAATACATCATCATGAGAAGCCTAGCTATAGCTCGCTAGCTCAACCAATAGTGGCCAAGTCTTTGAGTGCATGCATCCTCCAAAGATGGAGAGGGAGAGTTCGTGGCTTGATCAGAGGAAGGTGGTCAGGGAGATGGTTGATTAAAATGTCTGGTTAAAACCAACAGGTATGTAATAACAACTCACTCAAAAACAAAATAGCTGATTTAAAACAGCCTTTAAAAACACTTAATAACTAAATGTACATATATATTGGAGCTCTCTGCTTAGGCTGCTACTAGGGAGCCATGGCAACTATACATTTGTGATGCATGTGGCCTGACAAGATCCATAAGAGTCCTAAGATGCTCTCAGTTCCTGGTCATAATATGTATAGTGTAAGACAGTGGATGCTGGTAAAAGGAGGATGGCCCAAAGTAATGGCTGGAATGGTATACCAATTCATGAATTCCTTTCACGCCATTACAATGAGCCCTTCCTCCGATTTAAAGTGACTTGGGTCTCCACTGGTATGATATATAGGTAGCTTTTTAGATTTTCGCTCACTCTCTCTGGGTGTCTTTTTATTTCTTTATATTTAGTATTTTATTTTTAGGAAGTAGATCAGCTTTAATTTTGCAGATAGACGGTGGGTTCTATCAATGTAATTGTTTGTATATATATATATATACTGTATATATTATTTTTTGTATGTATATATATACATATATATATATATATATATATATTATTTTTATATATATATCTGGTAATTGGAGAAAACTAATGGACAACAATACTTAAGCGTCTACTTCCAGCTAATACATAGTATACAGTATACCTTTTACAGACACGGTACACAGACATGGTGATTGTACATTCGTCACCTCTTTATTATTATTATTTTATTTTATTCCACCCTTCAGCTACCTTCAACCCCTCCCATCTATCAAAACAAAATTTCAGCTACCTTCAACCCCTCCCGTCTATCAAAACAAGTGATCTAATGATTCTGTCTCTTCACAGCAAAATCTGCAGAGCTGTGATGGTTGTATCCCCCATATATACATAACATTCTATTTGTTTTGCAATAATCTTCTTTCGTAATTTAAATTTAGAAACTCAAAGTTTTGAATTCAGCGTTGTTTTGTGTATCAGTTTTGTATCAGTTCAACCCTGTGCCATAGAATCGGCACATCAAACATCTCTTCCCGGCTTTTTTGCAACAGGTATGCCACAGCTGTAAATATGTTGGTCCGTAAATGGAAGGCCTACCTTTCTATGCACATGTTGCTCTTTGGCGGAGTGGATCTTGACGTGTTTGCGTAGAGAGCTGGGGTCTGTGTAGCGTTTGGTGCAGCCAGGGATCTGACATGCGTACGGTTTCTATAGAACATGACAAATATATGATAAGTACATGATAAGTATATGATTCAAAGCAACGATTTATTCTATAATAACAGCGCAATGAAACCCACAACCACGAGTCAAAGAAACCTAACATTGCTATATTGATTCATATAAAACCACAAGAACATGTATGCATTAGACATTTGATTATTTTGCAAAATAATACGAAAAAAAAATCAAGAACAAAAATGCAGACACAACAGGAATGAAATCTGATGAAATAAGAAAGCAAAAATAGACTCCTACCTTTCAGCTGAGAATACACAGAGTAACTGAAGAAATTGAAGGCAAGAGAAGGAATAAGAAAGAGAGAGAAGAGACAATTCGAAGGAGTTCAGTTTTTCTCCATTTTTGAAGTAGCCTACTACAAGAAACCAAATATAAAGCAGCATTTCAGTGCTCCAAAGATGACATTCTTTATAAGGTTTATAAAGGTCTAGTAAAGTTAAAGTGCAAACTGCACCAAAAGATGTGAGGGGCACTAAACGTGATCACCAAAGCAACATCACTACAGCAGTGTCATTACATGTCCTCATCTTCACACAATATTAGCAAAGAAAATACTGCATGTAGCCCCTTGATAGAGATTTTCCCCTTGTTTTTTCTCTCTCTGTACAGTGGAATATAAGGCAGCCTTTAAAGTGAAAGGCGATACGCCTCTTTATTAGCTCTCAGTTCGTACCTCGCTTTTTTCGGTAAATAACACGTTATTCCAAGCCGCTCTCAGCACCACTAATCTCCGTCCTGTTTGTTATTCCTACGCAACGCTGCCCCAACACAGACCCACAAGTGGAGAAAAGAGCGAGAGAGAAAAAAACAAGAAAACTTCTGTCTAGTATAAATATCATTACAGTTTAACATTATTTTTTCACTAAAGTGCGTTTGGCAGGGTGGCAGGCGGCGAAATTAGACTCTCGGCAGGGCGCTAATGCGCGGCCATCAGCTTCTGGGATGGCTGTGTAATTGGCAGTGTGTGTATACATACATACGGTAGTGAGGCTGGGTGGCTCAAGGCTGGCTGAGGCCTGTGGACTCTGATACAGTAAGACGTTGGAGGAGTGACAGACAGGACAAGTGAGTAGTGGCTGACTCAGGCGTTCCTTTCCTTTATACACAGCCATTGCTTTCCCCTCTGTAGCAGAGAGACAAGTCTGAGGCAGAACACTCCCCTCTAAACTAACGGCTGGTTATTTGACTTACCGTGACTCGCGTCAGACTAATGCCGGGTTCAGAACAACTGGGAACTCGGGAAAAAAACGAGGTCAAATCATAACGTCAGTGATCTTAAGGTCGGAAAGTCGGAGCTCTAGAAAGAGGCCTGATTTCCCAACTTGGAATTCTGAGTTGGATGACCGTTCAAAACAAATCGTTTTTTCCCCGAGCTCCCAGTTGTTCTGAACGCGGCATAATGCAAGGGATATTTAAATGATGCGTAGCATGTCGTGACACCGGAGGGACGGAGTGTGGGGTGATTGAGAATGGCGTGTAAACTCACTGACTGAGGTTTCAATAATTTGTATGTTTATTTCACCTTTATTTAACCAGGTGGGCTAGTTGAGAACAAGTTCTCATTTACAACTGCGACCTGGCCAAGATAAAGCAAAGCAGTGCGACACAAACAACAACACAGTTACACATGGAATAAACAAACATACAGTCAATAATACAATAGAAAAAGTATATATACTGTGTGTGGAAATGAGGTAGGATAAGGGAGGTAAGGCAATAAGTAGACCATACTTGCGAAATAATTGCAATATAGCAACTAAACACTGGAGATATAGATGTGCAGAAGATGAATGTGCAAGTAGAACTGTGATACTGTCAGAGATGGAAACGGGCATTTAAGCTTGGTAATAGGCACTAACGCTTTAATGTGTACAATTCTTCCAACACTCTAACCAGGGTTGGAAATGTGGTGCTCGGCACTTCTATAACAAACCAAATCACCTCTTGCCCTTTGTGCTGTTTATGCCCAATAATGTTTGTACCAAGTTTTGTGCTGCTACCATGTTGTGCTGCTGCTATGTTGTGTTGCTACGATGTTGTTGTGATGTTGTGTTGCTATTATGCTGTGTTTTCATGTGTTGCTGCCATGCTATGTTGTTGTCTTAGGTCTCTCTTTATGTAGTGTTGTGTTGTCTCTTGTCATGATGTGTGTTTTGTCCCATATTTGTACCTTATTTTATATTTTTAATCCCAGCCCACGTCCCCGCAGCAGGCCTTTTGCCTTTTGGTAGACCGTCATTGTAAATAAGAATTTGTTCTTAACTGACTTGCCTAGTTAAATAAAGGTTAAATACATATTTTTTAAAGAGTTCAAACATCAACATCACCCCATTCCACTTCTTTTAGGGCACCTGTAAGTGTTCATGACTGGATAGAACCATGACTCTAACCCTTTCTAATAGACATGATCTATGATCTACAGCAGAGAGGCCGTGGGAGTAGAGGAGAGTAGAACCAGTGGAGACTGTCTCCATGTGTGCTGACCGTGTCTAGGTGAGTACGCTGGTGCTTGGCCCGGTCGCTGGAGTTGCTGAAAGCTTTCTGGCAGCCGGGGTGCTGGCACAGGTAGGGCTTCTCCCCCGTGTGGCTCCGTAGATGTATCTTTAGGTTCTCCAGGCGGGAAAAGGCCTTGTTGCAGCCCTCAAACTGTTAGGAGAGGATAGATGGATAGATACACACATGAGAACATGCACACACACAAACACACACACACACACAAGCAGGAAAACACAGAGAGAAAGAGACAGAGACAGAGGGAGAGAGGATGGAGAGGATGAGAGACAGGGGAAGAAAAGTAGATCAATATGAGATGAAGGCGGTACAGTACAGTAGTACAGTACAGTAAACAGTAGTACAGTACATTATAGTACAGTAAACAGTGGTACAGTACATTATAGTACAGTAAACAGTAGTACAGTAAACAGTGGTACAGTACAGTACATTATAGTTCAGTAAACAGTAGTACAGTACAATAAACTGTGGTACAGTAAACAGCAGTCCATTACAGTACAGTAAACAGCAGTCCATTACAGTACAGTAAACAGCAGTACATTACAGTACAGTAAACCATGGTACAGACATGCCACAAGAGATTTCTTAACAGTCCCCAAGTCCAGAACAGACTATGGGAGACACACAGTACTACATAGAGCCATGACTACATGGAACTCTATTCCACATCAAGTAACTGACGCAAGTAGAACAATTTGATTTAAAAAACAGATAAAAAACACCTCATGGAACAGTGGGGACTGTGAAGCATCACAAACATTGGCACAGACACACGCACACACACACACACACACACACACACACACACACACACACACACACACACACACACACACACACACACACACACACACACACACACACACACACACACACACACACACACACACACACGATAACATACTCACAATACATACACATGGATTTAGTACTGTAGATATGTGGTAGTGGTGGAGTAGGGGCCTAAGGGCACACAGTTGTGAAATCTGTGAATGTATTGTCATGTTTTAAAATGGTATAAACAGCCTTAATTTTGCTGGACCCCAGGAAGAGTAGTTGCTGCTTTGGCAGCAGCTAATGGGAATCAATAATGAAAACAATACAACACAGTACAATACAGTACAGTACAGTAAACAGTAGTACAGTATAGTAAACAGTAGAACAGTACAGTACAGTAAACAGTAGAACAGTACAGTATAGTACAGTAAACAGTAGAACAGTACAGTAAACAGTAGAACAGTACAGTACAGTAAACAGTAGAACAGTACAGTACAGTAAACAGTAGAACAGTACAGTACAGTACAGTAAACAGTAGAACAGTACAGTACAGTAAACAGTGGTACAGTACAGTAAACAGTAGTACAGTATAGTAAACAGTAGAACAGTACAGTAAACAGTAGAACAGTACAGTACAGTAAACAGTAGTACAGTACAGTAAACAATGGTACAGTACAGTACATTATAGTACAGTAAACAGTGGTACAGTACAGTACAGTAAACAGTAGTACAGTACAGTAAACAGTAGTACAGTACAGTAAACAGTAGTACAGTAAACAGTAGAACAGTACAGTACAGTAAACAGTGGTACAGTACAGTAAACAGTAGTACAGTATAGTAAACAGTAGAACAGTACAGTAAACAGTAGAACAGTACAGTACAGTAAACAGTAGTACAGTACAGTAAACAATGGTACAGTACAGTACATTATAGTACTGTAAACAGTGGTACAGTACAGTACAGCAAACAGTAGTACAGTACAGTAAACAATGGTACAGTACATTATAGTACAGTAAACAGTAGTACAGTACAGTAAACAGTCTACAGTACATTATAGTACAGTAAACAGTAGTATAGTACAGTACAGTAAACAATGGTACAGTACAGTAAACAGTGGTACAGTACATTAAACAGTAGAACAGTACAGTACAGTAAACAGTGGTACAGTACAGTAAACAGTGGTACAGTACATTAAACAGTAGAACAGTACAGTACAGTAAACAGTGGTACAGTACAGTAAACAGTAGTACAGTACAGTAAACAGTACAACAGTACATTATAGTACAGTAAACAGTAGAACAGTACAGTAAACAGTACAACAGTACAGTAAACAGTAGTACAGTACAGTAAACAGTGGTACAGTACATTATAGTACAGTAAACAGTAGAACAGTACAGTAAACAGTACAACAGTACAGTAAACAGTAGAACAGTACAGTACAGTAAACAGTGGTACAGTACAGTACAGTAAACAGTAGAATAGTACAGTACAGTAAACAGTGGTACAGTACAGTAAACAGTAGTACAGTACAGTAAACAGTAGTACAGTACAGTAAACAGTGGTACAGTACAGTAAACAGTAGTACAGTACAGTAAACAATGGTACAGTACATTATAGTACAGTAAACAGTAGAACAGTACAGTAAACAGTGGTACAGTACAGTAAACAGTAGAACAGTACAGTAAACAGTAGTACAGTTCAGTAAACAGTGGTACAGTACAGTAAACAGTAGTACAGTACAGTAAACAATGGTACAGTACATTATAGTACAGTAAACAGTAGAACAGTACAGTAAACAGTGGTACAGTACAGTAAACAGTAGTACAGTACAGTAAACAGTAGTACAGTTCAGTAAACAGTGGTACAGTACAGTAAACAGTAGTACAGTAAACAGTAGTACAGTAAACAGTAGTACAGTACAGTAAACAATGGTACAGTACATTATAGTGCAGTAAACAGTAGTACAGTAAACAATTGTACAGTACAGTAAACAGTCTACAGTACATTATAGTACATTAAACAGTAGTATAGTACAGTACAGTAAACAATCGTACAGTACAGTAAACAGTAGTACAGTACAGTAAACAATGGTACAGTACAGTAAACAATGGTACAGTACAGTACATTATAGTACAGTAAACAGTAGTACAGTAAACAGTAGTACAGTACAGTAAACAGTGGTACAGTACAGTACATTATACTACAGTAAACAGTAGTACAGTAGAGTAAACAATGGTACAGTACAGTAAACAATGGTACAGTACAGTAAACAGTGGTACAGTACAGTACATTATAGTACAGTAAACAGTAGAACAGTACATACAGTTAACAGTAGTACAGTAAACAATGGTACAGTACAGTACATTATAGTACAGTAAACAGTAGTACAGTAGAGTAAACAATGGTGCAGTACAGTAAACAATGGTACAGTACATTATAGTACAGTAAACAGTAGTACAGTAGAGTAAACAATGGTAGAGTGCTGTAAACAATGGTACAGTAAACGGTGGTACAGTACAGTACATTATAGTACAGTAAACAGTACAACAGTACAGTTAACAGTAGTACAGTAAACAATGGTACAGTACAGTACATTATAGTACAGTAAACAGTAGTACAGTAGAGTAAACAATGGTACAGTAGAGTAAACAATGGTACAGTACAGTACATTATAGTACAGTACAGTAAACAGTAGTACAGTAAACAATGGTACAGTACAGTACATTATAGTACAGTAAACAGTAGTACAGTAGAGTAAACAATGGTACAGTACAGTAAACAATGGTGCAGTAGAGTAAACAATGGTACAGTACAGTACATTGTAGTACAGTACAGTAAACAGTAGTACAGTAAACAATGGTACAGTACAGTACATTATAGTACAGTAGTACAGTAGAGTAAACAATGGTACAGTACAGTAAACACTGGTACAGTAAATAGTGGTACAGTACAGTACATTATAGTACAGTAAACAGTAGAACAGTACAGTTAACAGTAGTACAGTAAACAATGGTACAGTACAGTACATTATAGTTCAGTAAACAGTAGTACAGTAGAGTAAACAATGGTATAGTACAGTAAACAATGGTACAGTACAGTAAACAGTAGTACAGTACAGTAAACAGTGGTACAGTACAGTACATTAGAGTACAGTAAACAGTAGAACAGTACAGTTAACAGTAGTACAGTAAACAATGGTACAGTACATTATAGTACAGTAAACAGTAGTACAGTAGAGTAAACAATGGTACAGTACAGTAAACAGTAGCACAGTAGAGTAAACAATGGTACAGTACAGTAAACAATGGTACAGCACATTAAACAGTAATACAGTGCAATACAGTACAGTAAACAATGGTACAGTACAGTAAACAGTGGTACAGTACAGTACATTATAGTACAGTAAACAGTAGAACAGTACATACAGTTAACAGTAGTACAGTAAACAATGGTACAGTACAGTACATTATAGTACAGTAAACAGTAGTACAGTAGAGTAAACAATGGTGCAGTACAGTAAACAATGGTACAGTACATTATAGTACAGTAAACAGTAGTACAGTAGAGTAAACAATGGTAGAGTGCTGTAAACAATGGTACAGTAAACGGTGGTACAGTACAGTACATTATAGTACAGTAAACAGTACAACAGTACAGTTAACAGTAGTACAGTAAACAATGGTACAGTACAGTACATTATAGTACAGTAAACAGTAGTACAGTAGAGTAAACAATGGTACAGTAGAGTAAACAATGGTACAGTACAGTACATTATAGTACAGTACAGTAAACAGTAGTACAGTAAACAATGGTACAGTACAGTACATTATAGTACAGTAAACAGTAGTACAGTAGAGTAAACAATGGTACAGTACAGTAAACAATGGTGCAGTAGAGTAAACAATGGTACAGTACAGTACATTGTAGTACAGTACAGTAAACAGTAGTACAGTAAACAATGGTACAGTACAGTACATTATAGTACAGTAGTACAGTAGAGTAAACAATGGTACAGTACAGTAAACACTGGTACAGTAAATAGTGGTACAGTACAGTACATTATAGTACAGTAAACAGTAGAACAGTACAGTTAACAGTAGTACAGTAAACAATGGTACAGTACAGTACATTATAGTTCAGTAAACAGTAGTACAGTAGAGTAAACAATGGTATAGTACAGTAAACAATGGTACAGTACAGTAAACAGTAGTACAGTACAGTAAACAGTGGTACAGTACAGTACATTAGAGTACAGTAAACAGTAGAACAGTACAGTTAACAGTAGTACAGTAAACAATGGTACAGTACATTATAGTACAGTAAACAGTAGTACAGTAGAGTAAACAATGGTACAGTACAGTAAACAGTAGCACAGTAGAGTAAACAATGGTACAGTACAGTAAACAATGGTACAGCACATTAAACAGTAATACAGTGCAATACAGTACAGTAAACAGTGGTATCGTAAACACTGCTAAAGTACAGTAGACATATCCCGCTCGGTTAATCCACCTTAACTATTCACAGTGACACGCGGCAATGGTCAGCCTGACATCAATATCAGTCAAGGCTGCCATGGATGGCCCACACAATGTGAGGCTTTGGAGCCACTGAGGAACATTGCATCAGGGCCCTTTCCTGTACAATCACTTACCTGTTACCTTAGCTGAGGGATTTGACGGCCCCTAACCCTAACTTGTTACCCTATCTGAGGGCTCTGCCCGGACCCTAACCCTAACCTATTACTCAATCTGAGGGCTCTACTGGCCCCGCCTACCTCTGCTGGCCCCACCTACCCGATCAGGGGTGAGAAAAGTGCACACACACACACACACACACACATGTTGTGTGTGCATGTATGTGTGTGCACGTGCGCTGGGGAACTTGGGCACTTGGGGCGGCAGGGTAGCCTAGTGGTTAGAGCGTTGGACTAGTAACCGGAAGGTTGTGAGTTCAAACCCCCGAGCTGACAAGGTACAAATCTGTCGTTCTGCCCCTGAACAGGCAGTTAACCCACTGTTCCTAGGCCGTCATTGAAAATAAGAATGTGTTCTTAACTGACTTGCCTGGTTAAATAAAGGTAAAAAAAAAGGTAGGGGAGTGTTGGGTTACACCCAAGGAGAGAGACACCATTCTTCTAATGGGACTTCAGTCCTGATCTGGGCTCAACGTTCTTACATGGGCTCTTCTATTCACTCACAGCTAGGACAGACCTTATATAATGTTACTTACCCTACATTATTCATCTCATATGCATACGTATATACTGTACTCTATATCATCGACTGCATCCTTATGTAATACATGTATCACTAGCCACTTTAACTATGCCACTTTGTTTACATACTCATCTCATATGTATATACTGCACTCGATACCATCTACTGTATCTTGCCCATGCTGCTCTGTACCATCACTCATTCATATATCCTTATGTACATATTCTTTATCCCCTTACACTGTGTATAAGACAGTAGTTTTGGAATTGTTAGCTAGATTAATTGTTGGTTATTACTGCATTGTCGGAACTAGAAGCACAAGCATTTCGCTACACTCGCATTAACATCTGCTAACCATGTGTATGTGACAAATAAAATTTGATTTGATTTGATTTGACAGGGCCCTACAGTATATTCACAGCTAGGAAAGAAAGGGACCTCTATTCACAGCTAGGAAAGACAGGACCCTCTATTCACAGCTAGGACAGACAGGGCCCTCTATTCACAGCTAGGACAGTCAGGTCCCTCTATTCACTCACAGCTAGGGCTGTTGCGGTAACCGTATTACCGCCACACCGGAGGTCACAAGTTATGAAGGCAGTCAAATTCTACTTGACTGTTTAGTCACGGTAATTAGGCTTCTCCAAGCTCTGATGCTGCTGATGGTCATTAGTAGCCTCCCAAACGTGTTAACTGCCTGGTACTCAGCACTCTATTGTCCTTCTAATCACTCTGACATCAATGCAAATGTAATCGAAAATCTAATCAAACACTTCATTAGAGCCCATGAGCTCATGTTGTGTAACATTTCTATAGGCTATGCGATTGCCTGAGAAAACAGAGTGATGGCCTCTACGCAAAAGAGGAGGAGACCATGAGCTTTCTATAGATTAGGCCTACTATATTTATTTCTCAACTTTTCTAATATTAAGCACATTGCTTCTCTTTTCAACAGGAGTATAGTCTACCTGGT
Organism: Oncorhynchus kisutch; assembly: GCF_002021735.2. Classification (NCBI taxonomy): domain Eukaryota; kingdom Metazoa; phylum Chordata; class Actinopteri; order Salmoniformes; family Salmonidae; genus Oncorhynchus; species Oncorhynchus kisutch. The sequence continues at coordinate 12,086,151 of NC_034177.2, forward strand.
TGGCATGAAAATGAACCACGGGAAAAGCATCCTCCATTCACTATTTAAGTGCATAGATGGTATGTATTTTTTCCCCTGCCCCTGTTTCGAGACAGGTGCATGATAATGGTCCATTCTAAATCAAAACAAATTTCACACATTTAGTATATGGTAAAGACAAGATTAAATCAACAATAGTCTGATGGGGACAATATTAGCCTATAATTAGTGAATGATATATTATCACTTGTGAATGATGCCCAGCATAAGAAACAGACTATTTTTTGCACCTTTTCAAATCATAGTCGCACACCTCATGTAGCCTAACCCATAGGCCTATATGTTTTCAAATCAAATCAAATTTTATTGGTCACATACACATATTTATCAGATGTTATTGCATGTGTAGTGAAAGGCTTGTGTTCCTAGCTCGAACAGTGCAGTAATATCTAACAATTCATAACAATACACACAAATCTAAAGTAAAAGAATAGAGTTAAATATTAGGATGAGCAATATCGGATTGGCATTGACTTAAATACAGTAGAATTGAGTACAGTAAATAAATATGAAATGAGTAAAGCAGTATGTAAACACTATTAAATTGACTAGTGTTCCATTATTAGTGACCAGTGATTCTATGTACAGTACCAGTCAAAAGTTTGGGCACACCTACTCATTCAAGGGTCTTTATTTTTTACTATTTTCTACATCATAAAGTAATAGTGAAGACATCAAAACTATGAAATAACACATATTGAATCATGTTGTACCCAAAAAAGTGTTAAACAAATCAAAATATATTTTATACTTGAGATTCTTCAAAGTAGCCACCTTTGCCTTGATGACAGCTTTGCACACTCTTGACATTCTCTCAACCAGCTTCACCTGGAATGCTTTTCCAACCGTCTTGAAGGAGTTCCCACATGCTGAGCACATGTTGGCTGCTTTTCCTTCACTCTGCGGTCCGACTCATCCCAAACCATCTGAATTTGGTTGAGGTCGGGGGATTGTGGAGGCCAGGTCATCTGATGCAGCACTCCATCACTCTCCTTCTTGGTCAAATAGCCCTTACACAGTTCCCACTGTAAAGCTTTTAGGAGAAGGTGTGATGGTGCTTTGCTGGTGACACTGTCAGTGATTTATTTAGAATTCAAGGCACACTTAACCAACATGGCTACTGCAGCATTCTGCAGCAATTCGCCATCCCATCTGGTTTGCGCTTAGTGGGACTATCATTTATTTTTCAACAGGACAATGACCCAACATACCTCCCCCTCCATGCTTCACAGTGGGAACAACAGACGTGGAGATCATCCATTCACCTACTCTACGTCTCACAAAGACACGGCGGTTGGAACCAAAATTCTAAAATTTGGATTCATCAGACCAAAGGACAGATTTCCACCGGTCTGATGTCCATTGCGCGTGTATTTCTTGGCCCAAACACATCTCTTAATCTTATTGGTGTACTTTAGTAGTGGTTTCTTTGCAGCAATTCAACCATGAAGGCCTGATTCATGTAGTCTCCTCTGAACAGTTGATGTTGAGATGTGTCTGTTACTTGAACTCAATGAAGCATTTATTTGGGCTACAATCTGAGGTGCAGTTAACTCGAATGAACTTATCCTCTGCAGCAGAGGTAACTCTCGGGTCTTCCTTTCCTATGGTGGTCCTCATGAGAACCAGTTTCATCATAGGGCTTGATGTTTTTTGCGACTGCACTTGAAGAAACTTTCAAAGGTCTTGACATTTTCCGGATTGACTGACCTTCATGTCTTAAAGTAATGATGGACTGTCATTTGTCTTTGCTTTTATGAGCTTTTCTTGACATAATATGGACTTATTTGACCAAATAGGGCTATCTTCTATGTACCACCCCTACCTTGTCACAACACCTGATTGGCTCAAACGCATAGAAAGGGAAAAATATACCATAAATTAACTTTTAACAAAGAACACCTGTTAATTTAAATGCATTCCAGGTGACCACCTCATGAAGCTGTTTGAGAGAATGCCAAGCTGTCATCAAGGCAAAGTGTGGATACTTTAAAGAATCTCAAATATAAAATATATTTGGATTTGTTTCAAACTTTTTTGGTTACTACATGATTCCATATGTGTTATTTCACTATTTTTCTACAATGAAAATGAGTGGGTGAATGAGTGTGTGTGTCCAGACATTTGACTAGCAATGTGTATAGGGCAGCAGCCTCTAAGGTGCAGGGTTGAGTAACCAGGTGGTAGCCGGCTAGTGATGGCTACTTAACATTCTGATGGCCTTAAGATGGAAGCTGTTTGTCAGTCTCTTCTCCCATCTTTGATGCACCTGTACTGACCTAACCTTCTGGATGATTGCAGGGTAAACAGGCCATGGCTCGGGTGGTTGATATCCTTGATGATCTTTTTGGACTTTCTGTGACATCGGGTGCTGTAGGTGTCCTGGAGGGCAGGCAGTGTGCCCCCTGTGATGCGTTGGGCAGCCAGACAAGATGCTCTCAATTGTGCATCTGTAAAGGTTTGTGAGGGTCTTAGGGGCCAAGACAAATTTCTTAAGCTTCCTGATGCTGAAGAGATGCTCTTGCGCCTTTTACAGAAAACTGTCTGTGTGGGTGGACCATTTCAGATCATCAGTGAAGTGTATGCTGAGGAACTTTAAGTTTTTCACCTTCTCCACTGCGGTCCCGTCGATGTGGATAGTTGCGTGCGCTCTCTGCTTTTTCCTGACGTCCACGAACAGCTCCTTCGTTTTGTTGATGTTGAGGGAGAGGTTCTTTTCCTGACACCACTCCGCCCTCACCTCCTCCCCTGTAGGATGTCTGATTATTGTTGGTAATCAGGCCTACAACTGTTGTGTTGTCTGCAAACCTGATGATTGAGTTGCAGGCATGCGTGGCCAAACAGTCATGGGTGAACAGGCAGTACAGGAGGGGGATAAGCACGCACCCTTGTGGGGCCACTGTGTTGAGAATCAGCAAAGTAGAGGTGTCGTTTCCTACCTTCACCGCCTGGGGGCGGCCATCAGGTAGTCCAGGACCCACTTGCACAGGGCGGGGTTCATAGCCAGGGCCCCAAGCTTAATGATGCGTTTGGAGGATACTATGATGTTGAAGGCTGAGCTATAGTCAATGAACAGCATTCTTACATAGGTATTCCTCTTGTCCATATGGGATAGGGCAGTGTGCAGTGAGATTGCGATTGCGATTGCATCATCTGTGGATCTATTGGGGCGGTATGAAAATTTAAGTGGGTCTAGAGTGTCAGGTAAGGTAGAGATGATATGATCCTTAAACAGCCTCTAAAATCACTTCATGATGACAGAAGTGAGTGCTATGTGGCGATAGGTTTTGATAAGGTTTGTATCACAACTAAAGTGGCCAAATAACTTCAAAAAATTAAGCACATTAAGTTTCAAATTCGGGAAGATAATTTTCACCATAAAAATGCACCTTTATAATTAAAACATTACATGCATAATCACATTTGCAGTCACTTCCTGCTAATGGAACTTCCGTGCTTAATGTACTGCTATGTGCGCATTGCTGCGCTGGTAATGTGAAGAAAAAGCCTAATAGTTTATTCACATTTTAAGCTAAACATCTGTTGTGTCAGCAACATTTCCCCCCCAAAATGTTGGATGCTAGTGGTTGTATTAATTTGGGATCTATTGCATTCCACAACTGTCCCAGACTATGTTTGGAATATTTATTTATTTCTTGCACAGAATAGAATAGGTCGACTTTTGTAGCATGGGGGATAGTAGATTGACATAGGCTAGTGTTTCTGCTGTTCGTTAGGCCGACTCGTCTTGTTGGCTGACGAAAAGTAAATGTGTACAGTTCTTCCAATATTTTCAATATGCACCTTGGAATTGGATAAGGATGCGCACAGTTGCGTCCCCGATGTGTCTGTCTTCACTTGTATCCTGTGAGAAAGACTCTATCACCAGATGGAGAGCCATGAGAGTGAGATGCGCTTCGAAGCCTGTAGCACTCAGGGAGAAGGGCACAACGCAACACTCCAGGCCAAGGGCACAACGGCCACTGGCCGCAAAATGTTTTTTTAGGGTGCATTACGGTAACAAAGGGGATGCTGCTGTGAAATTCGGGGCATTATCAAGTGCTTGTCAAATTGTGAATGAGAGACTGATGAAGTGTGTAGAGGCTGTGCAAGAAACAAAGCAGAGCTCATGCCTTTCAAAGGACTTTTTTCAAATCATCATTAGAGTCACATCATGCAGCCTTACAATATATAAAACATTCAAACATATAGCCCAACGTTTGTAGAACAACGAAAGTTAAAATAATATCTTTAAATCACAGTATCACACCCGGCCATGATTGGAGTTCCATGGGGGGGGCGCACATTTGGCCCAGCGTCATCCTGGTTTGGCCAGGGTAGACCGTCATTGTAAATAAGAATTTGTTCTTAACTGACTTGCCTAGTTAAATAAAAGTTAAATAAAATGTATGAAGTATATAGGAGCACCTATTTCTTTATTAACCTCTCAACACAGAATAACAGCATGTGCACACTCCCTCAAATCATTTGGAGAAAATATCCTTTCTATTTTATTCAGCTTTGTTCAATTGTATTCTTCATACTATTAAATAATATAAAATAATGCCACAGAATTCTAAGCAAATCTTGTCTGCTAAATGAACTTGTGTATCCCATGGCCATTTGGCATAGCCACATCCGACCTAACATAAGGACAACTCAGAGTATGCTATTCTGTTCTTCTGAAATAGACTACATTTTCTTCATATCATGCTTCTTTGGACCTGTCTAAAATAAATACATGGATTTATTGTGAAGGTGTAGGCTATATTACATGGGATTTATTTGATTTCTTAAAATGTAGATGTTCCAAAGGTCTGCGTCAGTGGCTTGTAGACTATGTGTGGAAGCTATGAAATGCTAAACGGACTTATATTCACTCACATCTAGGACAGACAGGACACCATATTCACAGCTAGGAAAGACAGGACTCTATATTCACATCTAGGACAGACATGATCCTCTATTCACATCTAGGACAGACAGGATTCTCTATTCACATCTAGGAAAGACAGGATCCTCTATTCACATCTAGGACAGACAGGACACCATATTCACAGCTAGGACAGGCAGGGCCCTCTATTCACATCTAGGACAGACAGGATCCTCTATTCACAGCTAGGACAGGCAGGGCCCTCTATTCACATCTAGGACAGACAGGATCCTCTATTCACATCTAGGACAGACAGGATTCTCTATTCACATCTAGGAAAGACAGGACACCATATCCACAGCTAGGACAGACAGGATTCTCTATTCACAGCTAGGACAGACAGGATCCTCTATTCACAGCTAGGGCAGACAGGACACCATATTCACAGGCCCTGATCCATTTAATAAGGGAGAAACCTAAGCCTGCCATGTAGAGGTGGGTCGAATGACCTGGTTTGTGTGTGTGTGTGTCTATGTGTAAGCGCTTTAAGCAGTCCACTTATCACAACAGAAACATGAGTCTCTATGGGGATGCTTAGAGCTTTTGTGCTGATGACTATGTGAGTCAGATGAGACCAAGGAATCTTCTGGTCTTGTATGTTGATGTTTGGATAGCAGGATCGTTTGTAAGTGCTTGAGGATCTTCTATGTCACATACGAAGGGACACACATGAACACACACACATACACACAAACATACACAGTGTGGCAGTCAATCGCAATGCAGAGCGGGAAAGGAAACATTTCCCACAGAAACAGAGAACCAATGTCACACGATCTGGTATGTAGTGTACGGTATAGTGTACATGTAGTGCACACTACATTTCACCATGTCATGAGATGGGTGGTCCATGATGCCCAGCCCACCCTGCTGCATCAACACAGGGCAGTGAAGTGTGCCTGCTCAGGCCCCCTCGACCTGAGGTCTTGGAAAACATCTAAAAGTGTCAGACCACACAATACAAACTGGAACTGCATTATTCTAGAGGTAGGGTCATCAAAATGTATAGGACTGAAAAGAGGAGGTGGAGTTTTAATCAAATCCCAGAGAAGAAGCCGTCTATACTGGCATGCCAGTCCTGACAGATATGTACCATGCTGACTCTTGAAATATGGGTCAGAACGATTGAGTTTAAACACTAATACAGCCCTTATTGATGGGCCAAATGTATGTATTTAATGTAGATGGGACATAATCAGTCTTTTATCGCTTTCTTAAGCATAATACGAATTGAAGGCTAAATTAGAGTTATGGGTCTCTGGAGAAAGGTGTGATAATCGTGTAGAGGCGGCTATTAGCGCACGAGGTCGGCTGGCAGTGAGTCACTGCCAGTGTCCCAAATGGCAGCCTATTTCCTACATAGTGCAGTACCAGGGGCCCCTACTACCACCTCTGGGCATGGGCACATTATTCACAAGACATTGGTTTACTGACTCAGAGCATTTACTGTGCATGGTCTAGTAGCTTGCTGAGAAGACGTTGGCAAAGTCTAAAGCAAGACTGGCTTGGGTTGAAGTTGTATAGCATACTTTTCTGTCGTGTGTGAGAGCTTTCAGAGCTATTTTATAAGGAGCGAAAATAAATAACAAATAATTGTGTTATTTATTTTTCCGAAAAATGGATGAGCATAGAAGTAAAATAGGAGGACAAGGAGGGAGGTATGGGTGGGGAGGCCTGGAGCCAGCCGAGGTGTGGAAACCACAGAGCTTCAGCTTCTCCTGAACACACCTTTGATATTATTATTTGTGAAAACAGTTTAGACGCTAATCACATTAATTGCTTTAAACATGTTTGGCTTTCCCCTCTGAATGGTTGGTTCTAAGGTAAACAGGCTCGATAAGCACACGAAGGGAGCGAGTGAGCAGGGCCTGAGCCACGTTTGACACCATCCCACAGGACTGCTTGGGCAGCTCTGTAAACATTGGGGTGACGGGGGGTTCTGACATGGCTGAGGGGCCGGCAGTCAATCACAGCAGACATCTTATGGGCCCAGAGAACTGGGCTGTGGAGTTGCAGCGCACCTGAGGCCTTCATGGGAAATGACTCCTGACTGGCAGAGAGTAGCCCAAACAGTTGGCCACCTAAATGGCCACAGTGTATCGGTAACCTCCAAAAGAGAGCTCATTAGAAAGAGCCTAGCTGAATATGCTGGAGAGGATCGAAACAAACTGCCCATTTATCGTGAGAAAACACAAGACTATGTGGAAGTGGGGGATGATTGAGTTTATGTAGAATAGAACGTGGGGGAGATGAAAAAAAGCTGCCGCTGACAACATCTCAGACAGGATTCTGATAGAAATCCTTGAGAAAGAGGTGGAGAAATAGAGAGGGAGAAAGAGATTAAACAAAGACTTTTCTGAAGAGGTTCACTAGGTCCGAGGTCGTGTAAGCAAAGGCCTCACCTCCTCAATTAGCTTTTTGTGAGGAATAACTTTCTAAAGTTCTTTTCTCTACAGCTATAGTCTTCGGTGTTGCAGCTAACATGGGGGAATCCTCCTGTTTAGCTTAGAACACCAGGACACTGTCCTGTTTCTGGCCTGCTCTCACCACCACCACCCGTTTGACTGGAGGCTTCTCAGCTTCAGTAACAATGTGCACTGAGAGACAGTTCAGTTCAGTTTTAATAAAATAAACAGAACATAACAGAACATAATACAAAACAAGAAACACTAACAGCACACCTACAGGAAACATAAACAATGACGCTTGGGGAAGGAACCAAAGGGAGTGACAGATATAGGGAAGGTAATCAGGGAACTGATGGAGTTCAGGTGAGTCTGATGACGTGCAGGTGCGCATAACGATGGTGACAGGTGTGCGCCATAACGAGCAGCCTGGTGACCTAGAGGCCGGAGAGGGAGCACATGTGACTGTACTCCTCCCTGACGCGCAGCTCCAGCCGCAGGATGCCGACCAAAATGACGATCCTGAGGATCAGGAGCAGACCGGTCACCTCTGCTGAGGCGCGGCTGGGAGGCTTCTCAGCTTCTGACTAATGGGAGGCTTCTCAGCTTCTGACTAATGGGAGGCTTCTCAGCTTCTGAGGAATGGGAGGCTTCTCAGTTCCTGACTAATGGGAGGCTTCTCAGCTTCTGACTAATGGGAGGCTTCTCAGCTTCTGACTAATGGGAGGCTTCTCAGCTTCTGAGGAATGGGAGGCTTCTCAGTTTCTGACTAATGGGAGGCTTCTCAGCTTCTGAGGAATGGGAGGCTTCTCAGTTTCTGACTAATGGGAGGCTTCTCAGCTTCTGACTAATGGGATTAAAACATTTGGCTGCTAACTAGTATGAAATCCACTATAATTTATGTTGAGAGGGCCTTTTGTAAAAGCAATAGGTACTTCGGGCCTTAACGAGGCCCACCAGTTTTCCGCTTTGATTGGTTTCAGCTAATGCATCGAGGTTCCGTAATTGCCTAAGCTTCTAATAAAGTTAACTGATTTCCTGTGACCAAATCTGGGAATCCAAAACACCACCAACCAAGAATAAAACAATGATACTGGTTACTTTTCAGTATTGTTCCATTCTGGAAAAAAACAGGTGCTGAAAGTGTGTTTGTTTATCACAAGATGCCTTTTCATCCACTGACCGATGAGGAAAAGCGCCACAACTTCAGGATCTGTTCGGTGGAGGGAGGCTAGAGTGGAGTGCTCAGGCTGCGGCTCGGGGAAACATGTGCGTTTAATCTGCCTACTTCCAAATGCCCCGTGGCAACTACAGCAAACAGCAGAAAAACGTAAATGGATGAAATTATATCCGTATGATTCAACGAGACAGCTAAGGAGAGGCAGGTTTCTCATGCACTTCGTCAGGGTACCAAATTAAAGACAGCTTCCCTAAAACATTCACATTACATAGTTTACACATATCATTTCCACAGCCAAGCAGGACGCCTTTGAGCAGCCAGACTCATCTGTTGCGAATAGGGGCCCTAATTTGAATCAAAGATAGGAGCTGATTTATTTTCTCCTTTCCATTTCTCGATGCTGGATGTAGATGAATTCACACACAGTGTACATAGTTTTTATTTTGCGTCTTTCCCCCTTATCCTCAGCTAAAACTCTCACAGCACTTGATTTATGGATGGTGAGACGTACACTAAGTACACACCAAAGGTGATTAACTTAGGCAGGACTGTTAGTGGACGAGCGCTGAGTGAGCGAGCGCTGCTGACGCGATAGCTTGCTCAGCCGATAAATTGGTGGGAGGAAGTAGTCCTGTAAATTACTCAAGAAATTGTTTCCAAACAGCCATTTTGTACTCACGCCGGCCTGCATAGTTTGGGGCAGATGAAAAATCTGTGTATGGTACCGTCTATAACAGGAAGCATTCCTATGATGACTAAATGAGGCATCCAGCATAATGACCCATCAGCTAGGGTTGCATCCCAAATAGCACCCTATTCCCTATGTAGTGCACTACTTTTGACCAGAGCCCTATGAGCCTTGGTAAAAAGTTACAAAGGGAATAGGGTACCATTTGGGACGATACCTAGCTCTTTTTATGTAGATCGATGAGGAACTATGATGGATTTGTACCCTTGTTGCTATGGGAGACTGGCATAGAACTACTTTGGGTAAGTTTGGCTCCAGAATACACAGTCAAGTCAAGTCTTCATGGAAACACTTAACCTGCTGAGTTTCAGGAGCCTGCATTCACATGTGTACCAGCTTCCAGGCCCTGCATGACATTAGAGAGCTAAGATGTGATTTCCTGGTGATCGGGGCATCGCTAGGTTTGTGAAACACGGTTGAAAGAAAGAGGAAAGTGGGATCACACTCGTACCATAGTATAGTACAGCCCTTCTCTCTTTCATAGAAGTGAAAATGGAAAGTGGGATCACACTCATACCATAGTATAGTACAGCCCTTCTCTGTTTCATAGAAGTGAAAATGGAAAGTGGGATCACACTCATACCATAGTATAGTACAGCCCTTCTCTGTTTCATAGAAGTGAAAATGGAAAGTGGGATCACACTCATACCATAGTATAGTACAGCCCTTCTCTCTTCAATAGAAGTGAAAATGGAAAGTGGGATCACACTCATACCATAGTATAGTACAGCCCTTCTCTGTTTCATAGAAGTGAAAATGGAAAGTGGGATCACACTCGTACCATAGTATAGTACAGCCCTTCTCTGTTCAATAGAAGTGAAAATGGAAAAGGATATGCCTTATCTGCTGATCTGTTGACCTTTACCGTTAGCGGCCGGTAGACGAGCGGTTAAGAGCATGGGGCCAGTAACCGTAAAGGTTGCTGGTTCGGATCCCTGAGCTGACTAGGTAAAACATTGGTCGATCTGCCTTTGAGTATACTAAAATGTCAATGTTAGCATTCAACTGCAACTGTCCATTTCCAAGGCAAATGACCAGTTTCCACAAAAAAGCAACAATATTTCTGAAATGTCAGTCCATTTGAGATTGTGAGAAGTTCAGTTGGAGGGCTTGTCTATTGGTTACAGCCAGAGTCTTACTGAGGCCTTAAGACTCTGGTTAGATCAATGACCACAGGGAAAGAAAGACTGGTTTTGGATACAAAAATATCATTTATTATCTCTACTCTTGTGAATACTCATTAGTTGAGAGGCGTTTTAAAACCTGATTATTCAGAGTTGGTGGGCCATGACTCATTCAAGTGTTTAACCTTTTACCGGTAGTGTGTTTACAGTGCCTTTGGAAAGTAATTCAGACCCCTTGATCTTTTCCACATTTTATGTTACGGCCCTATTCTAAAATGGATTTGAAAAATATCTACACACAATACCTCATGTCAATGCGAAAAGGGCTGTACTATACCTCATGTCGAGCCGTATATCTTCCTCTGATAACTGTCCCTGTGTTTACTCTGACTGCCCTAACCATTTCTAATAGCTAATTAGAGTGTATTACACAGCCCTGGTACCATGGCCATTAGTAGACAATCAAGGCATTAATTATAAACCTATTCCCCGTAACTTGAACCACGCAGAGTGGGGGGACGTCAGTGAAAATCCTAAACACGATATGTCCTTTGAGCCGGCCGCTGGAATGATGTTACTCCTAGTCTATACAGTATTGTCTATGACCGGTTTGAGAGCAGCCTCCTCTCTCCCCTCTCTGACACCCTGAGCTCAATCTGTCCAGGACCTCTCACTCACACTTGCTTCCATCCCCCCAGCGCCTCTCCCGTACTCTCCTCTCCTCTCCTGTTATCTCCTGTCCCTTCCTCTACCGTCCTCTCCTCGCCTCTCCTCTCCTGTTATCTCCTGTCCCTTCCTCTACCGTCCTCTCCTCGCCTCTCCTCTCCTGTTATCTCCTGTCCCTTCCTCTCCCGTCCTCCCCCGTCCACTCCCGTCCTCTCCTATCCTCTCTTCTCCCATCCTTTCCCGTCCTCTCCTATCCTATCCTCTCATATCCTCTCCTGTCCTCTCCCATCCTCTCCTCTCCCGTCCTCTCCTGTCCTCTCCTGTCCTCCCCTGTCCTGTCCTCTCCTATCCTGTCCTCTCCCGTCCTCTCCCGTCCTCCCCCGTCCACTCCCGTCCTCTCCCATCCTCTCTTCTCCCGTCCTCTCCCATCCTTTCCCGTCCTCTCCTCTACTGTCCTCTCCAGTCCTATCCTCTCATATCTTCTCCTGTCCTTTCCCATCCTCTCCTCTCCCTTCCTGTCCTCTTCTATCCTCTCCTGTCTTCTCCCGTCCTCTCCTGTCCTGTCCTCTCCTGTCCTCTCCTATCCTCTCCTGCCCTCTCCTGACCTCTCCTGACCTCTCCCGTCCTCTCCTATCCTGCCCTGTCCTATCCTGTCCTCTCCTGTCCTCTCCTATCCTCTCCTGTCCTCTCCTGTCCTGTCCTCTCCTGCCCTCTCCTGACATCTCCCGTCCTGTTCTGTCCTCTCCTGCCCTCTCCTGACATCTCCCGTCCTCTCCTATCCTCCCCTCTCCTATCCTCCCCTCCCCTATCCTCTCCTGTCCCGTCCTCTCCTATCCTGCCCTGTCCTCTCCACACCTGTCCTCTCCTGTCCTCTCCTCTCCTGTCCTCTCCACACCTCCCCTCTCCTATCCTCCCCTCCCCTCCCCTATCCTCTCCTGTCCCGTCCTCTCCTATCCTCCCCTGTCCTGTCCTCTCCACACCTGTCCTCTCCTGTCCTCTCCTGTCCCGTCCTCTCCTATCCTCCCCTCTCCTATCCTCTCCTGCCCTCTCCTGACCTCTCCCGTCCTCTCCTCCCCTGTCCCGTCCTCTCCTATCCTCCCATGTCCCGTCCTCTCCTATCCTCCCCTGTCCCGTCCTATCCTGTCCTGTCTTGTCCTCTCCTCTCCACACCTGTCTGCGCAAAGCTCCTATTCCTTTAGACTGTAGTTAGTCAGACAATGGGGGACTGTTATACAAGTGGATGGATTCAGCTACCTATTAGATGGCTGTTATGACAGGTAAATGTGCAATTATTATTCAATTTGTTGTTTTATTTATTAGTTGATCACTTTGATACTTTTGCTACCAGATTGATCGATGTAAAAGAAGATTGACTCATACCAAGTTTTAATTCACTTTGTTTCTCTATGCAACCTCTTCATGTTCCCCCTCGCCATCCTCGCCTGTCGCTCTGACGTCGGTCTCTCGTGCATCATCCGTCTCTCCCTAACCTTATTACCATTCCCCTCTCTCCTTCTCCACCTCTACCATCCCTCCACCCCTCTATCTCAGTACCCTTCTCCACCTCTACCATCCCTCCACCCCTCTATCTCAGTACCCTTCTCCACCTCTACCATCCCTCCACCCCTCTATCTCAGTACCCTTCTCCACCTCTACCATCCCTCTATCTCAGTACCCTTCTCCACTTCTACCATCCCTCCACCCCTCTATCTCAGTACCCTTCTCCACTTCTACCATCCCTCCACCCCTCTATCTCAGTACCCTTCTCCCTTTTTGGCAAACCCCCGCTTGTCCACACAGGGAGAGTTGACACAGCTGCTGAGGCTCGCGCCACACTATAACGCCGATGTGACAACAAATAAACATTTCAGAGGTGCCGTGGGCTGCCAAACCAAACACCTTGACCCCAGAGGCACCATGGTATTCAGAGAGAAAACACTGGCTGTGAAACTGACCAATAGGTCAAGATGGCATTGTGATCACCACCCAGCGCTAGTCCAGCAAAGGGATGAGGGAAGATGGAGAATGAATTGGCCCCGGAAAGCGATCGAACAGTGAACAGCAGGTGGACATCAGCCACTCTGCTGGAGAACGACCAGACCATTAGAGCCTTATGGGTAACAGAGAATGGAACGGCGGCTGCTCATGGTGCCCTCTCAGTTTGTTCAGTCCTGAGTGTGCCAAGGTCATCTTTTATTTTCCCCTATGGATGTCGGGAGTCCAGTTTCACGTCAAAGTGGGGCTACAGCTGGCTGTGATATATCTCTTGTGCAATCAGCGCTCAATGTCTCAGTCCTTATCAAGGTTCAAGTATATCACCCACATTCACATGTCAGCAGATCTCCAAGCATTCACTTCTCAATAAATCATTTCAGATCCACATTTCAGCAAGTGGTTCCATGTTCATATTTAATAAGTCAATCCCTATCAACTACCAATCTGTGTTACTGCTTCTGCTGCCTGGCTGCAAACACATTCATTTAAGTGCAAAAACAGTCTCTGTTCCTGAGCAATTACTTTGTAACCTGCCAAGTGCAGAGAATTGTGAGATTCCAGTATTATAATTGGTGTTCCACAGTAAACGCTTTCATATTTATGGAATATTTTTCTCGACATTTGTCATCAGACACTTGTTTATGTAAGGCGTAATATGAGTCTGGGCCTGGCACTTGCTGGCCGCACACGGTACTCAAACGAGAGCGCTGTGTACATTATGATAGTATATTATTTCACATGTAATATCCATTTACAATTCCATCGGTGCACCAACTTGAGTATCTAATCTAATCTTGGCTTTATCCCTTTAAAATATAAAACTTGGCACATCTACAACACAGATTTTGGTTTCATTATTCATCGAATGCAATCTGAAAGGGTCGGTCCTACGTGCCACAATCTATATTGCTGGTAGTACAGATACCAAAGCTGGCAAAAGACAGGAGAAACAATACAAAGTCTCCAGACTTAGACCTAATTCTGTACAGAAACAAAACCACTGGTTATTAATCCAGAATAAAACTTTCACATCTATGTTAAATTAATTCCAGAGCTGAACTGATCAAATGTGAAACACATGTTTGAAGTTGTACAGGATCCTTTTCTGGAGACCTTAGAGCATCACTGGAGGGGTGTAAAGCTCTCTGGGACGAATGTAAATCAGATGTCTACGTACCTGACTAAACCAAGCCAGTACCACCAAACAATGGGGTCTTAACAATGCCACAACACAGCAGGTGAATCATTCTAGGTGCCTGTGTCATGACAAAATTATCCACTCTGGCAAAGTCTGCCTCATCTACAGATGTTGCTGTAATGTTGTTCATTCTCTGTCTCTTTCTCTCTCATTCTCTCCCTCTCTGGTCTCTGGTCTCTCGCTCTGGTCTCTCTCTCTGGTCTCTCTCTGGCCTCTCTCTCTGGTCTCTCTCTGGCCTGGTCTCTCTCTGGCCTGGTCTCTCTCTGGTCTGGTCTCTCTCTGGTCTGGTCTCTCTCTGGTCTGGTCTCTCTCTCTGGTCTCTCTCTCTGGTCTCTCTCTCTGGTCTCTCTCTGGTCTCTCTCTCTCTGGTCTCTCTCTGGCCTGGTCTCTCTCTGGTCTGGTCTTTCTCTGGTCTGTCTCTGGTCTCTCTCTGGTCTCTCTCTGGCCTCTCTCTCTGGTCTCTCTCTGGTCTGGTCTTTCTCTCTGGTCTGTCTCTGGTCTCTCTCTGGTCTCTCTCTCTGGTCTCTCTCTCTGGTCTCTCTCTCTGGTCTCTCTCTGGTCTGGTCTCTCTCTGGCCTGGTCTCTCTCTGGTCTGGTCTCTCTCTGGTCTGGTCTTTCTCTCTGGTCTGTCTCTGGTCTCTCTCTGGTCTGGTCTCTCTCTGGTCTCTCTCTCTGGTCTCTCGGTCTCTCTCTGGTCTCTCTCTGGTCTCTCTCTCTGGTCTCTGTCTGGTCTCTCTCTAGTCTCTCACTTTCTGTGGTCTCTCTCTCTCTGGACTCTCTTTCTGTTTTTTCTCTCTCTCTGGTCTCTGTCTCTTGTCTCTCTCTATGGTCTCTCTCTCTATGGTCTTTCTCTGGTCTCTCTCTCTTTCTGGTCTATCTCTCTTTCTTGTCTCTCTCTGGTCTCTCTCTCTTTCTCTCTGTCATGAGAGGCCTCTGATATGCATCTATGTTAACAGTGCAGCTCCATTAAAACAGGCAGAGTGAAGGCAGAGGCTTTACAGTGTAAACAGACAGAGCCTGTAGGGAGTGTGGACAGCCTCGCTGGCCTAGAGGACTGAAGACTTTGCTGGGGAACGCTCCCAGCTCTAATTGCCCCGATGGATTCCAGCTATGAGTCAATGCTACAGAGCGCAATGTTCTGCCAATGCTACAAACGCTATGGCAATGCTCCCAAATATGCATCACATTCACCTACACAACGTACCAAATTACTTTCAGATACATCATACAGAGTATTGTGTTGATTCTGTTCTGAAGTCTTTGGGGATTACATAAGTTTGATACAATTGTAGTTTTTTTTAACAACAAATTGACAGACCTAAATTTCATTTGTAATCCTGGCAACTTTGAGTTTTCCCTGTTGAAAATCGAGCTGGTCTATGCACATTTATGAGGCTAGCAAAGCATCTCATTCTCCATTGAATACAGGCGGTTGATGTCAACACTCCTCATCAAATATTATCCAAAAGGTATTTGAATAACAAGATGTATCCACCAATGCAAAGAGAGGAATAGTCGGGAGCTTGATATGGTATTAAAGTAAAGTATTGTGAATAAAGTGGGGTTAATAAGTGAAAAGCCGTAATGGCCAGTCACTACCATCATGGGACTTTTATGAATTGTTTTACTCTGTGTTGTTACAGCATTCAACCCACATAATGAATAGTGCATTTAATGTTTTAAAAAATAAACCGAAACTGAAAACTGTGATTCTTTTTTAATAACCTTACCAAAACCGAACCGACCTCAAAAAAGCACGAATCGTTCATCACTACCTTCTGGTGTCCTCTTCCTTTCGAAACCTTCAAATGTCTCCCCTCTAGCTAGCCAACTTAATTTAGCCACTGAACACTACAGTGCATATGTCAACACACACACACACACACACACACACACATCACATCACACACACACACACACACACACACACACACACACACACACACACACACACACACACACACACACACACACACACACACACACACACACACACACACACACACACACACACACTTATTTCACTCCATAACATCCTTCCTTCTCTCTGGACAGTACTAGTGTCTGTACTCCAGCTACTTTACATTAGTCTCAGGGCTGGAGGGACACTGGATCCTGGGGATGTGGTCTGGAGGCTGGTCTGGTCTGAGTAGAGGGGGTCCTGGGGCTGTAGTCTGGAGACTGGTCTGGTCTGAGTAGCGGGAAAGTCCAGGGGCTGTGGTCTGGAGGCTGGTCTGAGTAGAGTGGTAGTCCTGGGGCTGTGGTCTGGAGGCTGGTCTGGTCTGAGTAGAGGGGGAGTCCTGGGGCTGTGGTCTGGAGGCTGGTCTGAGTAGGGGGGAGTCCTGGGGATGTGGTCTGGAGGCTGGTGGCTGTGGTCCTGGGGCATGATGACTCCTTGCTGTCCCCAGTCCACCTGGCCATGCTGCTGTTCCAGTTTCAACTGACCTGAGCCCTAGGACCATGCCCCAGGACTACCTGACATGATGACTCCTTGCTGTCCCCAGTCCACCTGGCCATGCTGCTGCTCCAGTTTCAACTTCCACCTGACTGTGCTGCTGCTCCAGTTTCAACTGTTCTGCCTTATTATTATTCGACCATGCTGGTCATTTATGAACATTTGAACATCTTGGCCATGTTCTGTTATAATCTCCACCCGGCACAGCCAGAAGAGGACTGGCCACCCCACATAGCCTGGTTCCTCTCTAGGTTTCTTCCTAGGTATTGGCCTTTCTAGGGAGTTTTTCCTAGCCACCGTGCTTCTACACCTGCATTGCTTGCTGTTTGGGGTTTTAGGCTGGGTTTCTGTACAGCACTTTGAGATATCAGCTGATGTACGAAGGGCTATATAAATAAATTTGATTTGATTTGATTTGATTTGGTCTGGAGACTGGTCTGAGTAGCGGGAAAGTACTGGGGCTGTGGTCTGGAGGCTGGTCTGGTCTGAGTAGAGGGGGAGTCCTGGGGCTGTAGTCTGGAGACTGGTCTGGTCTGAGTAGCGGGAAAGTCCTGGGGCTGTGGTCTGGAGGCTGTCTGAGTAGAGGGGGAGTCCTGGGGCTGTGGTCTGGAGGCTGGTCTGGTCTGAGTAGAGGGGGAGTCCTGGGGCTGTGGTCTGGAGACTGGTCTGGTCTGAGTAGCGGGAAAGTCCAGGGGCTGTGGTCTGGAGGCTGGTCTGAGTAGATGGGGTCCTGGGGCTGTGGTCTGGAGGCTGGTCTGAGTAGAGGGGGTCCTGGGGCTGTGGTCTGGATGCTGGTCTGAGTAGAGGGGGTCCTGGGGCTGTGTTCTGGAGGCTGGTCTGGGTAGAGGGGGAGTCCTGGGGCTGGTCTGGTCTGAGTAGAGGGGGAGTCCTGGAGCTGTGGTCTGGAGGCTGGTTTGAGTAGAGGGGGAGTCCTGGGGCTGTAGTCTGGAGGCTGGTCTGGGAGAGGGGTAGTCCTGAGGCTGTGGTCTGGAGGCTGGTCTGAGTAGAGGGGGAGTCTTGGGGCTGTAGTCTGGAGGCTGATCTGGGAGAGGGGTAGTCCTGGGGCTGTGGTCTGGAGGCTGGTCTGAGTAGAGGGGGAGACCTGGGGCTGTGGTCTGGAGGCTGGTCTGAGTAGAGGGGTAGTCCTGGGGCTGTGGTCTGGAGGCTGGTCTGAGTAGAGGGGTAGTACTGGGGCTGTGGTCTGGAGGCTGGTCTGGTCTGAGTAGAGTGGTAGTCCTGGGGCTGTGGTCTGGAGTCCCTGGCTCTGTGGCAGACAAGGTCTAGATCTGGAGGGGGATGTATAAATGTGTCTCTTGTTGCTCTGTTTATTGGGACATAAAGCTAGGCCAGGTAGATGTTGTTTCTCTGGGCTCAGAGGCCTGTGTGATGCATGTCCCACAGACAACCAGACTCCTGCTACATCAAAACCTCAACAACAGCCACCCCACCTGGGCCTACTGAAAGATTTTCCCTTGTCTACACACCATTCACACACTGTCCCATACACTCTCAACAGGCCCAGTTACACACTGTCCCATACACTTCCTTCAGGACCGCTTTCACACTGTGCCATACACTCTCAACAGGCCCAGGTACACACTGTCCCATACACTCCCAACAGACTGTCCCATACACTCCCAACAGGCCCAGTTAACACACTGTCCCATACACTCCCAACAGGCCCAGTTACAACACTGTCACATACACTCCCAACAGGCCCAGTTAACACACTGTCCCATACACTCCCTACACACTGTCCCATACACTCCCAACAGGCCCATTTACACACTGTCCCATACACTTCCTACAAGCCTGTTAACACACTGTCCCATACACCCCCAACAGGCCCGTTTACACACGTTCCCATACACTTCCTACAGTTCTAGTTAACACACTGTCCCATATACTCCCAACAGGCCCATTTACACGCTGTCCCATACACTCCCAACAGGCCCAGTTATCACACTGTCCCATACACTCCCAACAGGCCCAGTTATCACACTGTCCCATACACTCCCAACAGGCCCAGTTATCACACTGTCCCATACACTCCCAACAGGCCCATTTACACGCTGTCCCATACACTCCCAACAGGCCCAGTTATCACACTGTCCCATACACTCCCAACAGGCCCAGTTATCACACTGTCCCATACACTCCCAACAGGCCCAGTTAACACACTGTCCCATACACTCCCTACAAGCCTGTTAACACACTGTCCCATACACTCCCAACAGGCCCAGTTAACACACTGCCCCATACACTCCCAACAGGCCCAGTTAACACACTGTCCCATACACTCCCAACAGGCCCAGTTAACACACTGTCCCATACACTCCCAACAGGCCCAGTTAACACACTGTCACATACACTCCCAACAGGCCCAGTTAACACACTGTCCCATACACTCCCAACAGGCCCAGTTAACACACTGTCCCATACACTTCCTTCAGGCCCAGTTAACACACTCTCCCATACACTCCCAACAGGCCCAGTTAACACACTGTCCCATACACTCCCAACAGGCCCAGTTAACACACTGTCCCATACACTCCCAACAGGCCCAGTTAACACACTGTCCCATACACTCCCAACAGGCCCAGTTAACACACTGTCCCATACACTCCCAACAGGCCCAGTAACACGCTGTCCCATACACTCCCAACAGGCCCGTTTACAGACTGTCCCATACACTCCCAACAGGCCCAGTTAACACACTGTCCCATATACTCCCAACAGGCCCAGTTAACACACTGTCCCATACACATCCTACAGGCCCGTTTACACACTGCGGTTTCCAGGGAATGTTTGCTAAATGGCAGCTTGGTAGTCGGTACTGAACAACGCTAGTGTTGCGTGGGTGCTACTACACTTGAGAAAGCAGAGGTATATTTTTATTTTCTTGGTGAGCTGCCTCGAAATGTTTCCAGAATTAGCTTGTCTGTCTATATGATTTAAATGGTTAAGAAGCAAGGCACCATGTTTCATACAGCCTTTGACACTGCAGCATTAGAGAGCCCAAAGTGCAGTGTTTGGAAGCATTAGAGACCATGGCTCCATCCAACATGGCACTCTATTTTCCGATATAGTGCACTACTTTTGACCAGGGCCCTATGGGTAGTGCACCAAGTAGTGTACTATAAAGGCACTAGGGTGCCATTTGGGACAGGACCCATATCTGAGTGGATTTGGTCCAATGAGGCCCATTACCTCAGAGGGAGATCCTAGAATGCTAGGATGCTAGACCAGTGTTCTACAATAGGCCTGGTCAGGCCCCCCATCTTTCAGAGAGCTGGGGAACGTGCCAGGACGATACACCCTGAACACGGAACCGGCTCCATCCATGTCTTAGTAAACTGATCTGGCCCACTGGCGAGGTAAAACTGATTAAGCATTTGGATGGGACACAATTATGACACAGCTGTTGCATTATGTTTGGGTTAGAGCCTGTCAACTTCCTCCCCAGTCGACCAGGTTTCCAAGACAGGACCGGGATTAAATGTTAAGGATATTACTACCACATAATATTGCATTCCAGACAAATGTAATTAGAGTGTATTGCATGTAGTGGATTGTCCGTACTTTGATACTTGGTTACACAGTCTGAGAAAGGGTACAGTAGCTGTTCCAGTTTGAAACAGGGTAACGAGACAGGGTAGCTGTTCCAGTCTGAGACAGAGTAGCTGTTCCAGTCTGAGACAGAGTAGCTGTTCCAGTCTGAGACAGAGTAGCTGTTCCAGTCTGAGACAGGGTAGCTGTTCCAGTCTGAGACAGGGTGGCTGTTCCAGTCTGAGACAGGGTAGCTGTTCCAGTCTGAGACAGGGTAGCTGTTCCAGTCTGAGACAGGGTAGCTGTTCCAGTCTGAGACAGGGTAGCTGTTCCAGTCTGAGACAGGGTAGCTGTTCCAGTCTGAGACAGGGTAGAGAGAGAGAGAGAAAAAAAATATACAAAGGGAAATATATACAGTGTATATATATATATGTGTGTATCATTTTTTTCTCATTCTGATCCATTTACCCGGAGTCAGTAGCTAGGTTTCACTCTCTCTCTCTCTCTATATATATATATATATATATATATATATATATATATATATATATATATATATATATATTTATATATATACAGTGGGGCAAAAAAGTATTTAGTCAGCCACCAATTGTGCAAGTTCTCCCACTTAAAAAGATGAGAGAGGCCTGTAATTTTCATCATAGGTACACTTCAACTATGACAGACAAAATGAGAAACAAAATCCAGATAATCACATTTTAGGATTTTTTATGAATTTATTTGCAAATTATGGTGGAAAATAAGAATTTGGTCACCTACAAACAAGCAAGATTTCTGACTCTCACAGACCTGAAACTTCTTCTTTAAGAGGCTCCTCTGTCCTACCCGTATTAATGGCACCTGTTTGAACTTGTAATCAGTATAAAAGACACCTGTCCACAACCTCAAACAGTCACACTCCAAACTCCACTATGGCCAAGACCGAAGAGCTGACAAAGGACACCAGAAACAAAATTGTAGACCTGCACCAGGCTGGGAAGACTGAATCTGCAATAGGTAAGCAGCTTGCTTTGAAGAAATCAACTGTGGGAGCAATTATTAGGAAATGGAAGACAGACAAGACCACTGATAATCTCCCTCGATCTGGGGCTCCACGCAAGATCTCACCCCGTGGGGTCAAAATGATCACAAGGTGAGCAAAAATCCCAGAACCACACGGGGGGACCTAGTGAATGACCCGCAGAGAGCTGGGACCAAAGTAGCAAAGCCTACCATCAGTAACACACTACGCCGCCAGGGACTCAAATCCTGCAGTGCCAGACGTGTCCCCCTGCTTAAGCCAGTACATGTCCAGGCCCGTCTGAAGTTTGCTAGCGAGCATTTGGATGATCCAGAAGAAAATTGGTAGTATGTCATATGGTCAGATGAAACCAATATATAACTTTTTGGTAAAAACTCAACTTGTTGTGTTTGGAGGACAAAGAATGCTGAGTTGCATCCAAAGAACACCATACCTACTGTGAAGCATGGTGGTGGAAACATCATGCTTTGGGGCTGTTTTTCTGCGAAGGGACCAGGACGACTGATCCGTGTAAAGGAAATAATGAATGGGGCCATGTATCGTGAGATTTTGAGTGAAAACCTCCTTCCTTCAGCAAGGGCATTGAAGATGAAACGTGGCTGGGTCTTTCAGCATGACAATGATCCCAAACACACCGCCCGGGCAACGAAGGAGTGGCTTCGTAAGAAGCATTTCAAGGTCCTGGAGTGGCCTAGCCAGTCTCCAGATCTCAACCCCATAGAAAATCTTTGGAGGGATTTGAAAGTCCATGTTCCCCAGCAACAGCCCCAAAACATCACTGCTCTAGAGGAGATCTGCATGGAGGAATGGGCCAAAATACCAGCTACAGTGTGTGAAAACCTTGTAAAGACTTACAGAAAACGTTTGACCTCTGTCATTGCCAACAAAGGGTATATAACGAAGTATTGAGATAAACTTTTGTTATTGACCAAATACTTATTTTCCACCATAATTTGCAAATAAATTCATAAAAAATCCTACAATGTCATTTTCTGGATTTTTTTTCTCATTTTGTCTGTCATAATTGAAGTGTACCTATGATGAAAATTACAGGCCTCTCTCATCTTTTTTTGTTTCAAATATTTTTATTAAACACACACAAGAATGGTGTATAGGTACAAGACAGGTATACAATTCTTATCTAAACATAAAAGAGCATACAGGAACAACAAGACCCAGAGTTCTGGGTGCAGAACAAATAATACAAAACACGACATACAAAACAAGGACACGTAGAAAGAAAGAGGGAAGATTCCCCCCCCCCCCCTCTTATTCCCCCCCCCCCCCCCCCCCCAACTGCTCGGGTGGCAGGGCCAGCACATGCTGCCCAAAGGTAGATTAAAATATTACAATTGAGAGTGCGTTAATAAGTACAAATTCACAGCGCCGACTCGTCCAAGTAGGAGAGGAAAGGCTGCCAGATTTGATCAAATGTTGATAATTTATTGTTCAGAATATATCGAATTCTTTCTAAGTGTACAGTGTTTGCCAATTCACTGAGCCATAATTTGGTAGAGGGCGCTTCCCTCCTTTTCCAAAACAACAAGATTCGTTTTTTTGCCGAGATGAGACCGTACGAGATTAGTTGTTTTTGGGGGTTGGTTAATCCGTTTAGGGACTCAGATACTCCCGGGATTATCAGAAGCGGGTCTGGATCTATTGAAGTCTCCAAAACTTCAGAGAGGATCCCAAAAATTCCACACCAATAACCATGCAAGCTAGAGCATAGGGCAAAGCAGTGGAGTAGTGTCCCCTGCGTAGCCTGACATTTATCACATGTAGGGGATGTATCAGGAAGTATCCTATGCAGTTTAGTTTTAGAATAGTGTAATCTGTGTAATACCTTGAATTGTATGAGACGATGTCTGGAATTAATGGAGCATGTGTGGATATACTCCAAGCTCTCTTCCCAGTCTGCCACCGAGATGTCAGTCCCTAGTTCTTCCTCCCATTTTGCCTTGATGGCATCTGTAGAAGGTGTGCTAACAGATTGAAAAGCATCATATAGACGCGATATCAGTTTATCTGAGGTGGGGCATATTTTTATGCATCCGTCAAACATGGAAGGTTTAGCATTCCCAAATGTTGGGAGGTGTTTTCTAACGTAGTCTCTAATTTGTAGGTATGTGAAAAAATTACTTCTGGGAAGATTCTAAGTTTCCCTCAGCAACTCAAAGGAAGCAAAGGTCCCTTCTATGTATAAATCCCCTATGGTACTTATCCCCAACTCTCCCCATCGCTCAAAGGTGTTATCAAGGTTAGAAGGGGCAAAGGAGGGATTCCTGGCGACAGGGAGCATGAATGACATTGGTCTAAGCTCAAAGTGGACTTTAATTTGCTTCCAGATTCGGACTGTGCTATGTATAATAGGATTGTTACAATAAAGGGACATCTCCAGATTGACAGGCGACAAAATCACAGCGCCAATAGAGAAGGGGTGACACTCCTCACGCTCCATACTAAGCCAGCTGGATGCCGGAAGTACGTCATCCAACAGAAACGTAACAACATGGAGGTTAGCGGCCCAGTAATAAAATATACAATTTGGGAGAGACAATCCTCCTTCCATCTTGGATTTACAGAGGTGTTTTTTACCTATCCTGTGTGTTTTATAATCCCAGATGAAAGGATTGATAATTGAGTCCAGTTGTTTATGAAAGGATTTAGGTATGAATACTGGGATGTTCTGATATAGGTAGAGCAGTTGTGGGAGGAAGACCATTTTAATGGCATTAATTCTTCCGAGCAGAGAAATTGGTAGAGTTCTACAAAATAGTATGTTTGCTTTGAGTTTTTGTATCAGAGAGGGGAAATTCTCTTTAAATAGTAAGGAGTATTGTTTGGTAACTACAATTCCTAGGTAGGTACATTTTTCTGAAGATGGATCTTAAATGGGAGATGTTCTAGCCAGGAGGTATTTTGCGACCATATGGGAATTAATTCACTCTTGTTCACTCTTGTTCCAATT
Organism: Oncorhynchus kisutch; assembly: GCF_002021735.2. Taxonomy (NCBI): domain Eukaryota; kingdom Metazoa; phylum Chordata; class Actinopteri; order Salmoniformes; family Salmonidae; genus Oncorhynchus; species Oncorhynchus kisutch. The sequence goes on from NC_034177.2 coordinate 12,110,453, forward strand.
TATTCTGTATCCCGAGAAATTGATCACATCAAGAATAGCTGGGATACTAGCCTGGGGTTCTGTTACATAGAGGAGGATGTCATCTGCGTATAGGGAGATCTTATTTAGGGTATCTTTAGTATTATAGCCGTGTATTGCTGCATGAGATCTAATCGTCTGAGCGAGCGGTTCGATAATTAGAGCGAAGAGCATAGGCGACAGCGCACAACCCGCCTTGTCCCCCTATTGAGGTTAAATTGGGGCGACAATGATTGGTTAGTGAGTATTCTGGCACAGGGGTTCCTATATAAAAGCTGGATCCAATTTATTAACCTATCTCCAATATTACATTTCTGTAGGACCTTGAATGGATAGGGCCACTCAACTTGGTCAAAGGCCTTTTCGGCGTCAAGAGATATGACGGCAAGGTCCACGTTGGGTAACCTCTGAGAATACATAATATTGAAGAGGCGCCTGAGATTGAAGAATGAGTTTCTGTTAGGGATAAAGCCGGTCTGATCCGAATGGACCAATTTGCCAATTAAAGTGCTAAGCCTGTTAGCCAGAGTTTTTGCTAAAATCTTTAGTCTGTAAAAAAGTCTGTATTAAGGAGAGATATTGGTCTGTATGACCCTACCTCTTCTGGATCTTTACCCTTATTATGTATAACTGTAATGAACGCTTCGTCCAAAGTAGAAGGGAGAGCTCCATCCTCATTGGCCTGAACCAACATTTTGTGCAGGTAGGGAGAGAGCATGTTGCTGAATGTTTTATAGAATTCACCAGGGTATCCATCTGGGCCCGGGGTCTTGCCACTCTTTAGAGATTTAATTGTTTCTCGAAATTCATCAAGAGATATTTCCTTATTCAGGAAGTTAGAATCTTCCTGGTTCAGGGCAGGAAGATTACAGTCCTCCAAAAATGTTTGCATAATTAAGGGGTTAGGATCCGCTTTAGATGTATATAGAGTCTCATAAAACTGCCGGAATCTGTCATTGATGTCTTTGGGGGAAGAGAGTAATTCCCAAGATGCAGATTTAACCCTGTGAATCATTCGGTCACTCACATTTTTTCGAAGTTGTCTGGCGAGTAATTTGTGTGGTTTGTCACCAAACTCAAAATATTTTTGCTTGGCATAGAGAAAAGATTTAGCAATTTTAGCTGAGAGAATCTGATTATATTCAAATTTTAAAGAGGTAATGTTTTTATGTTTCTCCATAGATGTGTGGCTAGCATTCTCCCTATCCAGTAAGTGAATTTGTCCCTCCAGTTCTTCCAGTTTTCCTCTGTTTAACCTACTCCTGGCAGCCTGAAAGGAGATGATGCAGCCTCTCAGATAAGCCTTCAGTGTTTCCCACAATAATGCTGGGGAGGTCTCTGTGTTGTCGTTGGTATCAAAGAAAATTTTTATTTGGTCTTTAAGATATTCACAGAATGTTGGTTCTGTGAGGAGCTGAGGATTCAACCTCCAGACCCTCTCGTTTGGTACAATGTCACCCAATCTCAGGGAGAAGGTGAGTGGACTGTGGTCCGAGATTATAATATCATGATACCTCACATTACAGGTATAGGGGAGTAGTCTAGCATCCAACAAAAAGTATTCAATTCGAGTGTAAACCTTGTGAACATGAGAGTAAAAGGAGTATTCCCTACCCGTAGGGTTAGCGATCCTCCATATATCAAATAAGTTCTCATTTTTTATGTAGGTATTCAAGAATTCGCTTGAATAGGAGGTAGGGGTTCGCCGGGTAGAGGATCTATCCAAATATTGGTCTAGCACACAGTTAAGGTCCCCTCCAATGACCAGGTTAGTATGGGAGATATCTGGAATCAGGGCAAGGACTCTTTTGAAAAAAGAGGGGTTGTCAATGTTTGGCCCATAGATATTTAGTAGAGTTACTGAGGTAGAGTGGATTTCTCCTATTACGATCACATACCGACCCTCTTTATCCGCAATAGTGGTTTTATGTAGAAAGGGAATTCCTTTCCGTACCAGAATCGCTGTGCCTCTCGTTTTGGCAGAGAAGTTAGAGTGATACACTTGCCCCACCCACCTACACTTAAGTCTGCTATGAGAGTTATTCTTCAGATGGGTTTCTTGCTAAAATATAATATCAGACGAGAGTGGGCTAGGACCTTGCCCCTCTTAATTGGTTCGTTTAAACCCTTGACATTCCAGGAAGTGAATGTAAGCCCTGCCCTCCTCTCGTTTGTAGTTCCTATGGTAGCCTGCATACCATGTAACTTGATAAAAAGGTAAGAAAGCGCACCAAACCATCACGATCAGCATATGTAGCACCTACACCCGAGCAGTATCCAACCCACCCCTCCCCCCCTGCAAGCACCTTTACTTCCCACCCTGTACCCCTAATTTCCCCAACCCTTACCCCCCCCATCAACCCACATTTAACAGGCATGTACAAACAGGAGAGAAAAAAAAGGACAAATAAAAATAATAAACACATTGTCTGGCCGATGCCAAAGAAGCACGGCGCGACCTCGAACAAGAGGTAAAACAAAAATAAAATCCCAACTATACGTTCACCTCTCACTATCCTGGAACTTCTACTAACATATGAACTGAGGAGGCTCCCGCGAGTTAAGTGTTCAGTTAGCATCTAATAAACCTAAACCGAATAAGTTGCAACTTAAACATATTGCGCATTTAAGTGTCATCCTGGGTCAATCCCAGAGATAAGCAAGATATAGCCTCAAGATTATATTGCTAAGCACTGCCGGTCAAAAATAAACCATCCGCAACCGACATAGTCAGCCGTACCTTTACATACTGTGGGTCAGGAGATCGGAACAAGGATTTGTTAAATTAAACGTTCCCCCCATTAAAAAAAACATGTTTAATAAGAAAGAAAGAAAAATATATGCATACATATATATATACATACACATACATATACACATACACACATGTACACACATACATACATACATACATACATACATACATACATACATACATACATACATACATACATACATACATACATACATACATACATACATACATACATACATACACACATACACACATATATATACATACATACACACATACACACATATATATACATACATACATACATACATACATACATACATACATACATACATACATACATACATACATACATACATACATACATACACACATACATACATACACACATGTACACACATACACACATACATACATACATACATACATACATACATACATACATACATACATACATACATACATACATACATACATACATACATACATACATACATACATACATACATACATACATATATACATACACACACATACATACATACATACATACATACATACATACATACATACATACATACATACATACATACATACATACATACATACATACATACATACATACATACATACATACATACATACACACATACACACATATATATACATACACACACATACATACATACATACATACATACATACATACATACAAAGTCCATGGAGAATAAGAACACCTCCTCCCAGCTGCCCACTGCACTGAAGATAGGAAACACTGTCACCACTGATAAATCCACCATAATTGAGAATTTCAATAAGCATTTTTCTACGGCTGGCCATGCTTTCCACCTGGCTACTCCTACCCCGGACAACAGCACTGCACCCCCAACAGCAACTCGCCCAAGCCTTCCCCATTTCTCCTTCTCCCAAATCCATTCAGCTGATGTTCTGAAAGAGCTGCAAAATCTGGACCCCTACAAATCAGCCGGGCTAGACAATCTGGACCCTTTCTTTCTAAAATTATCTGCCGAAATTGTTGCCACCCCTATTACTAGCCTGTTCAACCTCTCTTTCGTGTCGTCTGAGATTCCCAAAGATTGGAAAGCAGCTGCGGTCATCCCCCTCTTCAAAGGGGGGGACACTCTTGACCCAAACTGCTACAGACCTATATCTATCCTACCGTGCCTTTCTAAGGTCTTCGAAAGCCAAGTCAACAAACAGATTACCGACCATTTCGAATCTCACCATACCTTCTCTGCTATGCAATCTGGTTTCAGAGCTGGTCATGGGTGCACCTCAGCCACGCTCAAGGTCCTAAACGATATCTTAACCGCCATCGATAAGAAACATTACTGTGCAGCCGTATTCATTGATCTGGCCAAGGCTTTCGACTCTGTCAATCACCATATCCTCATCGGCAGACTCGACAGCCTTGGTTTCTCAAATGATTGCCTCGCCTGGTTCACCAACTACTTCTCTGATAGAGTTCAGTGTGTCAAGTCGGAGGGTCTGCTGTCCGGACCTCTGGCAGTCTCTATGGGGGTGCCACAGGGTTCAATTCTTGGACCGACTCTCTTCTCTGTATACATCAATGAGGTCGCTCTTGCTGCTGGTGAGTCCCTGATCCACCTCTACGCAGACGACACCATTCTGTATACTTCCGGCCCTTCTTTGGACACTGTGTTAACAACCCTCCAGGCAAGCTTCAATGCCATACAACTCTCCTTCCGTGGCCTCCAATTGCTCTTAAATACAAGTAAAACTAAATGCATGCTCTTCAACCGATCGCTACCTGCACCTACCCGCCTGTCCAACATCACTACTCTGGACGGCTCTGACTTAGAATACGTGGACAACTACAAATACTTAGGTGTCTGGTTAGACTGTAAACTCTCCTTCCAGACCCATATCAAACATCTCCAATCCAAAGTTAAATCTAGAATTGGCTTCCTATTTCGCAACAAAGCATCCTTCACTCATGCTGCCAAACATACCCTTGTAAAACTGACCATCCTACCAATCCTCGACTTTGGCGATGTCATTTACAAAATAGCCTCCAATACCCTACTCAACAAATTGGATGCAGTCTATCACAGTGCAATCCGTTTTATCACCAAAGCCCCATATACTACCCACCATTGCGACCTGTACGCTCTCGTTGGCTGGCCCTCGCTTCATACTCGTCGCCAAACCCACTGGCTCCATGTCATCTACAAGACCCTGCTAGGTAAAGTCCCCCCTTATCTCAGCTCGCTGGTCACCATAGCATCTCCCACCTGTAGCACACGCTCCAGCAGGTATATCTCTCTAGTCACCCCCAAGACCAATTCTTTCTTTGGCCGCCTCTCCTTCCAGTTCTCTGCTGCCAATGACTGGAACGAACTACAAAAATCTCTGAAACTGGAAACACTTATCTCCCTCACTAGCTTTAAGCACCAACTGTCAGAGCAGCTCACAGATTACTGCACCTGTACATAGCCCACCTAAAATTTAGCCCAAACAACTACCTCTTTCCCAACTGTATTTAATTTTTATTTATTTATTTATTTTGCTCCTTTGCACCCCATTATTTTTTTATTTCTACTTTGCACATTCTTCCATTGCAAAACTACCATTCCAGTATTTTACTTGCTATATTGTATTTACTTTGCCATCATGGCCTTTTTTTGCCTTTACCTCCCTTCTCACCTCATTTGCTCACATTGTATATAGACTTGTTTATACTGCATTATTGACTGTATGTTTGTTTTTACTCCATGTGTAACTCTGTGTCGTTTTATCTGTCGAACTGCTTTGCTTTATCTTGGCCAGGTCGCAATTGTAAATGAGAACTTGTTCTCAACTTGCCTACCTGGTTAAATAAAGGTAAAAAAAAAAAAAAAAAAAAAAAAAATACATACATACATACATACATACATACATACATACATACATACATACATACATACATACACACATACACACATACACACATATATATACATACACACACATACATACATACACACATATACATATATATACATACACACACATACACACATATACATACATACACAAATATACACATATACATACATATATATACATACACACATATATACATACATATACATGTATGTATACATACCCACACAAAAAAAATCATATATCAAAATATATATTTAAAGAATATGTATATACATCCATATGCACACCTACACATACACACATTCATACCCCAGAATAACAATCTACACTGATTTAAAATATACACATACATAATACTAAATATACACATACATAATACTAAATATACACATACATAATACTAAATATACACATACATAATACTAAAATGCTAAGAGAAAATAGTAATAAAGTACAAATAGTAATTATATGTACGCACACCTACACAGACATAAGCACTACAGAGGGCTGGTGGGACTCTAGTAATAGTAATTATATGTACGCACACCTACACAGACATAAGCACTGCAGAGGGCTGGTGGGACTCTAGTAATAGTAATTATATGTACGCACACCTACACAGACATAAGCACTACAGAGGGCTGGTGGGACTCTAGTAATAGTAATTATATGTACGCACACCTACACAGACATAAGCACTGCAGAGGGCTGGTGGGACTCTAGTAATAGTAATTATATGTACGCACACCTACACAGACATAAGCACTACAGAGGGCTGGTGGGACTCTAGTAATAATAATTATATGTACGCACACCTACACAGACATAAGCACTACAGAGGGCTGGTGGGACTCTAGTAATAGTAATTATATGTACGCACACCTACACAGACATAAGCACTGCAGAGGGCTGGTGGGACTCTAGTAATAGTAATTATATGTACGCACACCTACACAGACATAAGCACTACAGAGGGCTGGTGGGACTCTAGTAATAATAATTATATGTACGCACACCTACACAGACACAAGCACTACAGAGGGCTGGTGGGACTCTAGTCGGGAGAGAGGCCCACGGCCAGACAAAGGCAGAACCGCACAAAACATCAACCTGCTAACCAGGTGTCTGCCCCCTCCCAACCATCACCCCCAGTCCCCCACAAGCAATAAATAAATGGTATGGTAGTAAGAATAATGTAAGGATTGTAAAATAAATAACGAAACAAAACAAAAGTGGGGGAATATAAGTATATCCGTCCGAAGGTGTCAGTGATCAAACCTGGAAGTTAAAAATATGCATCGCTCTGAGCACAGCCGGGATGAAAGTGAATTTAACGTTAAATGAGAGCTCTGACCCCCATCCATTGGTCTGCTCAGCGTCTTACATGTTCGGTAGCCCTTGTTGAGCCCGTTTAATACGTTTTCACCCAATATGGTATAGTATGGATTCGAGTCCATGAGCAGACCCTAACACGCAATAACAAGGCACTCTAACATGTACGGGGGATTGGTGTATATCCCCGGATAAACTTCTCTGCGTCCAAAACCGAGGAGAGCCAAATCTTCTCACCGGAAGGCGGGGTAATTCTTAGTCTTGCAGGGAAAAGTAAGGCTGGGCGAAGATGGAGTTTGTAGAGTTTGGTCATGACATCTCTGTAGTCGGCGCGATGCTTTGCTACATCGGGCGCATAATCCTCATAGACACGGAATGGATGCCCTTTATGTGACAGGTTGCCCCTCATTCGAGCTTCACGCAGGATAAGATCCTTGGTCTTGAAACTGTGACAACAGATGATTACTGGGCGAGGACGTTGGCCCGGTCCAGGCACTGGGACAAGGGAGCGATGTGCGCGGTCCAGGTGGGGATCCGAATCCAAAACATCCGATCCCATTGCATCCTTCAATAGCTTGGCGAAGAAGTCGGTGGGGCGAGAGCCCGCCTCTACCCCCTCTGCCAGACCAACAACGCGAAGGTTATTACGTCTGGATCGGCCCTCCAGGTCCACCACTTTCACAGAAAGCCTCTGTACAGTATCCTGCAATGACGTGCATAGCTTCTCCAACTCGTCGATCCTACCACCGTTGAATTCAGAAGCTTTCTCAAGGTCCACAATACTCTGGCCATGCGAAGCGACCGTTCGAATGATGCTCTCGATTTTGGTGTCCAGTTCAGCAATAGTGGCCTTAAGATCCTCAGCTATAGCAACACGCAGCTTCCCCAAAGCCCGGGTAAGTTCTGTAAGTGTCACGTTGTTGCATGTACCTCCCGCCATGTCTGTCTCATTGTTTAGTGGGGAGTAGGCCTCCGCTGTGGATTTATTGTCCTTTGGTCGCTTATTACTCGGCATTTTCATATAAAAAGTTACAATCTTGTATTAGAAAGAAACGTTTGTTGTAAAAAGTGCCATAAAGTAGGTTAAATTAGATTATTTCGCAAAAAAGTTGCAGGAGCCTCTCACGCACAGCCGTTCACTCCAACATGCTAGCTCCCCTCTCTCATCTTTTTAAGTAGGAGAACTTGCACAATTGGTGGCTGATTAAATACTTTTTTGCCCCACTGTAGATGTAGAGGTCTCTGAGGTGATGAGTTTGTGTTTGCAAATGGGTGTGTGGTTATACATGTCCAATACTATGGAAATAGTTCTCTGCCACAATATGTCACAAATACGTCACAGGCCTCTCTCATCTTTTTAAGTGGGAGAACTTGCACAATTGGTGGCTGACTAAATACTTTTTTGCCCCACTTGTATATAGAGAGAGAGAGAGACAGAGAGAGAGACAGAGAGAGAGACAGAGAGAGAGACAGAGAGAGACAGAGAGACAGAGAGAGAGAGAGAGAGAGAGACAGAGAGAGAGAGAGAGAGAGAGAGAGAGACAGAGAGAGAGAAAGAGAAAGAGAAAAATATATATACCAAGGGAAATAAATACAGTATATATATTTATAGAGAGAGAGAGGGAGAGAGAGAGAGAGCGAGAGAAATATATACAAAGGGAAATATATACACTATATATATATATATGAGAGAGGGAGAGAAAAGAGAGAGAGAGAGAGAGAGAGAGAGAGCGAGAGAAATATATACAAAGGGAAATATATACACTATATATATATATGAGAGGGGGAGAGAAAACAGAGAGAGAGAGAGAGAGAGAGAGAGAGAGAGAGAGAGAGAGAGAGAGAGAGAGAGAGAGAGAGAGAGAGAGAGAGAGAGAGAGAGAGAGAGAGAGGAGTCAGTAGCTAGGTTTCCATCCAATTGGTGACAGATTATCATGAGCGGTGTGTTTCCATCCAACTGACTTGCTGCAGATAAACGACTGTTTGTGTTGACATAGTGCACATAAAAAGCACTTTTGCTTTCCCTTGTACCAAATAAAAAGGTAAATGGGTTTCCATCGCATTTTCAACTCTACTGATGGTTTTGTTACAAAAGCTGTTGCGATAAATAACAAACTTGCCCAATCTGGTTTTGGCGCATGCGCTCTAGACAACAGTCTGCTGATAAAGTGGGCGGGGGGCGGGAGGAGAGAGAGAAAGAAAGAGAGAGAGTGATGACTGGATTGCATTACTGTTAAGAGATTGACTGGAAAACTATTATGGCCTGAAAATAACTTGGCCTGGCCTAGACGACAAGGAAAACAAGCAAGATCTATCTATGTCAATGCCAAAACATCACTCTCAGACCATTTCTGCCAGCAGCATCATCATACTAATATATGCATCGCATCGTCAGCCTCATCTCTCTCTCTCCCCTATTGCCTCTTAAGTGTACAAGTTAAACTGTACAGAGCTTTCCCTCACCTTCTCCTCTAGTGTAGCGTGTTGGTCTCAGACCTACAGACCTGGCTGCCTGGGTTAAAGGATTGAATCATACGTCTTCATTGCAGGTAGCTGCTACCGGGCCAGAGTCCAGACCTCTGAAAGATTGTGCCGGCTGAGCAGTCCAGACAGGCAATAGTGTCAGAGGCTCGCACTGGTACAAACACATTAATATCAACGTCAGTCGCCACCCACGCCCTGCGTCCAGACAGCTCCGGTTTCAGTACAGCGTTCAGGGGAAAAGTCGGGTCATGTGCAGAACCTCAGTTTTAATTAGCTAATGGCACTGGTCGTTTCATCTCCTGCGTCGGAGCTGATCCATTTACCCGGAGAAAACACAACGCCATCTTGGCAACGGAAGCCGCTGTATGTCTCACCGTCTGCTTCTGGGGGATTTGGCCTCTCTTCCAAAAATCTGTCAAATAAATCTAAATATATATATATGTTTGCTGGTTTCACACCCATGAAAAAAAATTGAAATTCCATGATCTATGCTTTTTTCCCAGCAGGACGCTGGCTGGCTGCAGTCAGTTTTCCTTCAGCCTGTGGTGGTGTGTGTTTAGAGAGTGGCTTCATTCGCAGGTGAGGTGTGTTTTATCATTATGCTGTGGGTGGCTCAGTGCAGCTCAGAGTTCTCAATCATTCTCAAGAATAAAACCAAAACTTTATTCCATTGTGGAGAGAGGGTAGAATACCAAATGTGTTCTTAAAGTAAAACGGGCCAACAGTATTTTACAGTTTAAAGAAATGACCAGGTACTGTATTTACTTGAAAGTACGTGGTAAAATGGTCATTACATTTGCACTCATTTCTTTTCAGGCGGAACTGATGGCCATATCCAATATCTTTCAATATATTATGAGTAAAGTTAACCATATCTTCTATTTTATCCTGGAAATGTATCAAATTAAGGGGCACATGTCCCCTCAGGTTCAGCTGGCATTATGGCTCTTGGCCCGGTTGTATAAAACATCAAGTTAATTTACCCCTTATCTTTAACCTTAAAATTTCCTTAACTTTAAGTCAATTGCACAAAACCTTTTAAGGTGAATTTCCTCCTTAAATTAAGTGGGGAAAGTTAAGGGTGCCGATGAGTATGAGTATCACTGAGTATCACTCAGTATGGATATCAATGTAAACAGCATTTGTGGAGGTGAATGTTGCTGTCCTCTGCCCTGGAAAACATCCATCAGCTAGCTAGCTACTTAGCTAAACAATGTAAAGTGCATAATCCATGGCTACAAAGCTGCTGGCTAGCTAGTTACTAACTCTGTAAGTTAGCTTGACCTAATAGAAAGTTATATAAAACAAGTTGAGAAAAAAGAAACGTGTTTTATTATCTTATGAATCAATTTGTTTCTCCTCTTCAATGTACAAATTCTATTTTGCAATCTCCCCAAATAAATGCGATCTCTTTGATGAGATGTTCAGTCAGTGACACAGGTCATCTCCATAGTAACCAGAGACTTTTTCTGCCATACATTCCTATGAACTACTGTAAAAATCCTTAAATGATGCCCTTACCTAAGGAAATGTTTGAAGGGCTCTATGCAACATCGTTAAACAATGCCCTTAAGTAAGGGACAATGATTCCTAAGGTAAACCCTTCATGGAAACACTTATGATGTTTTATGGTCTTAACAGGCACTCTAAAGCCTCCACATGACTGAAAACCAATGCTGAAAGAAACACACAGGGTTTACGATTAAAGAGTATACCACCCCAATGAATTCTACTATCTAAAGCTAACATGACTCAACTTCTCACGTCACTGAACAACGTGAGGGCGCACATGCAAATCCTTTAACAGGTCATCTCAACATTCCCATGGTTCATTATTGGGCAATACCTACAATGGACAGGATTTCAAAACAATTTCATACAATGTATCCATTCAGGTAATCTGAAGAGACTTGAAGAGAGTGTCTCTCAATTTCTATATTATATAGGGATTCCACAGTTTAGATTCATATTCATCTGAACTTCAGGGTACGGAGTGGAGCGATCTGTCCATGAGACATCAAATCCGCGGGACAGTCTCGATATAACCCACTAAGATATCAAAGCCTGTGACTATGTCAGGGCTCCCGGTCACTGGATATATTTTTAATATTTATGCAGACAAGAGAAAAAATGTAATAAACTAAAACAACACTCTGAATTAGGCATGAAACACAACAGGATATTGCAGAGAGATTATGCAGTTTCTTTTTCACCCTGCCCGCCGACCGTACCACAGCCCTGGGGCCTGCAGTAATTGGAGGGGGGGGGGGCTTAAAAAGTACCTCTAAAAGTTTAGAGAGCTTTACAAGTGCTCTGAACTCGATGGTTACAGATGGAGCTGCAATTTTATGTGGGCCATCGTTAAACATAGCCAGTTACGGACAGTGACAAGCGAGAGGTCGGAGTACAACTTTGTGTTGTGATAATGACTTTTTCCAGCCAAGACACTGCATGAAACAAACGCTGTACAGCTAGAGGTACAGGAGGAGGCTGGAGGAGGTGGATGAAGCTGGAGAAGGCTGGTAGAGGCTGGAGGATTCTGGAAGAGGCTGGAGGAGGCTGGAGGACCTGGAAGAGACTGGAGGAGGCTGGAGGACCTGGAAGAGACTGGAAGAGGCTGGAGGACCTGGAAGAGGCTGGAGGAAGCTGGAGGCGATGGAGGAGGCTGGAGGAGATGGAGGAGGCTGGAGGACGCTGAAGGAGGCTGGAGGCAGAGGGGAGAGTTATGCTTGGATTTGAGCACAGCTCCAAGTTGTGAGCACCCACTGGAATCTGCCGCTGGAAAAACAATAAGGGGATTAGCTGGGTTTTCTGGAGAGTTTGGTCCTAAATGGAACGTCTCATCTGTTTCCTCTGTGTGAATAGCTGGAATTCCTAAATGCCTTTGTCTATTGCCTGAGTGTATCAAACACAACAGGCATCATTCAAACGTTCCTGACTACAGTGGGCATAAGAACTAAATAAGGACATAAGAGGGATTGGTTTGAGACACTACGGCATATACACGCACATATATTGTACGCGTAAAAGCACACACACTACATATGTATAGCCCACATTTGTGACAAATTATGGCAGCGAACTATTTCCATAGTATTGCACATGTATAACCACACACCCATTTGCAAACACAAACTCATCACCTCAGAGACATGCAAAACACGTGCACACTTTCTCTAAGACTTTCTGTAGACCTCTACATCTAAATACATTGCTCATTAGAAGTGTTTATGCAAACCTGAATACATTTCACATTTCTGTTTATGTTTAGTTTGAGAACTGAGTGTTACAATCCAACATGGATGGAATCAATACTGCCTATTGTTGGGTTTAACAGGAATTCACGTACGTATGACTAGGCTGTGTGTGTGTGTGTGTGTGTGTGTGTGTGTGTGTGTGTGTGTGTGTGTGTGTGTGTGTGTGTGTGTGTGTGTGTGTGTGTGTGTGTGTGTGTGTGTGTGTGTGTGTGTGTGTGTGTGTGTGTGTTTGTTTGAGGCCTTTTTGAGGTCTGAGTGATTGGGAGGCTGGGTTGTGTAGCGTGGGTGCACACACACACAGGCACACACACACACATACACAGCCTCCCATCCCGAGACAGTCCAGCGGCTCCACTACACTGAGCCGAATGGTTAGCATCTGGTAAGCATCTCCCTAGACACACACACACATTAATACAGTACCTTCAGAAAGTATTCTTACCCCTTGACTTATTCCACATGTTGTTGTATGACAGCCTGAATACAAAATGGATCAAATGTATTTATTTTCTCAACCATCTACACATAATACTCCATAATAAACTAAGGGAAAACATATTTGAAGAAATGTTTGCAAATTTATTGAAAATGAAACACAGAAAGATCTAATTTACATAAGTATTCACACCCATGAGTCAATGCATGTTAGAATCACGTTTGGCAGCGATTACAGCTGTGAGTCTTCCTGGGTAAATCTCTAAGAGCTTAGCATACCTGAATTATTATTGTAGGCTTGCTATAACAAAGGGCTTTTCAGGTTTTATTACTTTGTATAAAATTCTAAAAACATAATTCCACTTTGACATTATGGGATATTGTGTGTTGGCCAGTGACACAAAATCTCAATTAAATCCATTTTAAATTCTGTCTGTAACACAACATGTGGGAAAGGTCAAGGGCTGTCAATACATTCTGAAGGCCCTGTACACATGTGTACAGAACAAACACACATACAGACACACATAAACATACAGTCCGCCTGTTTCCCTTCCTGTTCTATGTGTCACCAAACTGACATCAGTGACAGAGTTGGAGACACACCCAGTGTACAGCAGCAAGAGCAGTGTCAAATCAAATGTATACACCAATGAAAAAGAAACAAGTGCAGGACCAAAACACAGTGAATTATTCCCAGAACTTCCTAGAATACCCAGAATTCACTTGAAAAATCACTGTCATGCTATATTACAGTACAGAGCTGAGAGAAGATTCACAACCGGAGCACATTTTCAGCTACAACACGTACACACACACACTAATGCATGATGTCTCTGAGGAACTTACGAGGCTCACTATAAATTCACTACTCTATGAATGAATATAAACGTTCCCATTAAATGGAGCTAACAATGTATTGCAGTGGTAAGTGTTAATTGAATAACTGATTTACACTAAACTGAATTTAATTTAACACTTAATTTGAACACTTTTTCACACTTTCACAGCCAGTAAATTAAACCAAATAATTTAAAAAACAAATATCGCCTGAATTTCATAAAAATAAAGATACAACAGGTATTTTTGTGGTATTAAGCTATGAGCATATTGCACAATAATAATTACGTTTTGGACAATTTTCTTAAAATGAGGATGAACATTTCTGACAAGGGTTGTGAAACTCTGAATTGAGCAAGATGAGAGATTTTAGCAGACATCCCTCTGCCTTTTCTTCCACTATAGACTACTACATATTTCCCTGTGTTTTGTCTGGGTAAAACGTCCATTCACTTAATACCTGACATCTAAAAATACCAACCTCCCATTTAAAGGGATTAAGTGTATGCATTGTTTGGTTATGTTAACCAGATGTGTTGGTTTTTCATCATCTGAATCCCTTCTTAAAAAACATTGAGCTAGTGAAAATAAACATGACTTCGCCCCCTACACAGATTGTGGACTAATTGTGTATTTGGACTAAAATGTTCTTAAGGTTGGAGGGCTTTTTCCATTTGCTAAGAGATGCCAGGGAGTGACAGTTTGACATTGATTAGTGTGTTGACTTGTGGAGATGGAGAGTTTTACCTGTAAAGAATACAACCACACAGCTATTTATACAGTGACCAGCTATACGGCTCCCATTATAACAACGCTTCTCTTCAATGTAAAATGTGTATTTTAAACATTCTGCTAAAATGTATCCATTTTCAATAAAATAAAATAAATCTTAATTTATAATGAAAAAAGAATCTGGAATGAAAAAGAATCAGTCTTGCTCTTGGAAACAGTGCACCCTGAATGTACAAACAACAGTCTCTAAAAGTATTAAAATGGCTTTACATCAACCTATCTAACATCTATCACTAACCCTAACTGTACTGGCCCAGCAACTGTGTTCTAAACAAACAAATGTGACATTTTAGGTTGGCCACAAACCAATTTTTACGAAGTACCAAATAAGATGTAAGTTAGGGACTACTGTGACATCAATGCCATCCACAAAAGACTCCACCTTCATGTTTTACACATGTACACAGCAGCTCTTAAATATATGTTTAAACCAAATCTCTCTTGGCCTGCTCTGTGGAAACTAGACATGGCTTATGGATGGATACTGTCAAACTGGGTCCTGGTTGCACCAGCTGGGTCTCATTTCATAGAGTAAATATACTGTGGTCACTGAAATGGAACCTATAATGGACCATAAAAATGGCTTTGATTGGCTCTATTCAGAAGAGTGGGCTGTGAACAACATTCACCACTAACACCGGCTTGGTTCTGGGCTCAGCTGGTGGGGAATTACTAGAATGGAATGGGTACACTCAATATGGCCGCTGGCCCAGACAGCATAGAACTTTGACTTGAATGGTGATTTTAGTGATTATATATCTATGGTGGGGAGAGGGACTCACCATACACTTGTTAGGCTTCTCTCCCGAGTGGACTCTCATGTGGATGAGGAGTTTGTAGCGGGCGTTGAAGGGCTTGTAGCGGCGAATGCAGCTGGCCCAGAAGCAGGTGAAGTCCTCCCCTTTGCGCTGGTCAATGTGCACCTTCTCGATGTGCCTCACCAGCTCCTCCTGCTGCTCGTACATCGCGCTGCAGTCAATCCAGCGGCACACCTGCTTGTCGCTGAGCGGCCCACCGTCCTCACCCTCAGCAGAGCCCGAGGTCTTGGGTCCTGGAAGGATGCAGGAAGATGCTGATACAGTCTGGTTCTGGTTCTGGAGGTGCAGCAGGCCCCCCGGGCTGGGGCCCC
The DNA here is from genome assembly GCF_002021735.2 of Oncorhynchus kisutch. Taxonomy (NCBI): domain Eukaryota; kingdom Metazoa; phylum Chordata; class Actinopteri; order Salmoniformes; family Salmonidae; genus Oncorhynchus; species Oncorhynchus kisutch. Next base: position 12,126,405 of record NC_034177.2, read on the forward strand.
CGTACTGGTGCAGGTGGTAGGGCGGGGGCATGGAGGGTAGTGGGAGGGCTGGGTGGTGGGGGTGAGGGCGGAGGTGGCTGGCCGCAGCACGGCCAGTCAGGTGGTGGTGATGGTGGTAGTGGTGCTGAAAGAGTTCCTCCTCGCTGGGGGAGAAGTCGTCCAGAGGCTCCTGTTTCAGAGCTCCACAGCCGGCCCTCTGACAGCCCCCCTCCAGCAGGGACACGTCCCCAAGCAGCCCTCCTGTCATCAGGGTCCCACTCATCAGCAGCCCCAGCCCCTCAGAGCCTCCTCCTGCTCCACCCCCAGGCCTCGGCTGCATGGAGCCAGGCCCCTCACACAGGCCCTGGGTCTGCTGCTCCGGCTCCAGAGATGACACGGAGGAGGAGGACGACGACGAGGAGAGGGACAGCAGGCAGGTGGCAGGTGAGGGCAGCTGACAGCTCTCTCGCAAGGAGGTTTGCTGGGGGCTGCTGCACTGCTGCGGGGGCAGGGGCTTGCGGGGGGCAGCCCGGAAGGAGAAGCCGCCGCTGGGCTGGGGTGAGGGGTTCGTCCGGAGCCCGTTGACGCAGGCCACCACGGACATCTGGGAGGAGCAGATGATGGCGGTGATATCGATCCCCTCAGTGGCAGTGACGACGGCGTTCGCTAAGGCATTAGCGTTGCTGCTGGCAGCGGCGGACTGGGAGGCCAGCGACAGGCAGCGTCTCTTCACGCTGCTATTGGTGAGCAGCCGCGCTGAATGACGAGAGCCACCCTGGGACAAAGACAGTGGGGAGGAGTCATCTTCATTATTAAAAGGGTCCACCGACAGAGCACTGCCTAAGTTACCGCCGCAGCTTCCACCACTGAGAGGACCCTCCATCTCCTCCCGCCGGACCCCAATGCCTCCCGTGCCACTCTGGAAGCCACCCTGGGTGGGGGTGGGGACCCCCAGTCCCAGGGAAATCGTGTAGCCCATGGAAGCCTCCTGTTTGATGGGGTAGGGAAGAGGAAATGCCCTGGTTGCGTTGGAGGTGCCGCAGCCTGGGCCGGGCGAGGCCAGGGATCTCTGGAAGGCAGAGGACCTGTAGAGGGGAAAAACACAAGGCAGGGAATCTGAGCAGAGCGAGGCTATTAGGACAACACGGGAGAGTATGTGAGCACTATTAGCCACCCGCTGTTGATAGATAAAGGCCATGGCTGTCTAGGTCCTGCCAAGTCATCCTTCCCACAGGCTGCAGCTTTCAGACCCCGTACAACAACAGGGCTGTGAGATTTAGACCTGGCCTAGAGGGATCGCTACCTCTCTTTCTGCTACCTCACTCTCTGTTACCTCTCTCTCTCTCTCTCTCTCTCTGTCTCTCTCTCTCTCTCTCTCTCTCCCTCTCTCTCTCTCTCTCTCTCCGTCTCTCTCTCTCTCTGTCTCTCTCTCTCTCTCTCTCTCTCTCTCTCTCAAAAAGAACATCTCCACCAGAGAGCCCAGATAGAACTGGGCTCTCTGGCTGAAAGTCTCAGTCAGAGAGCCAGACAGTGAACTTTTCTGACGAGCAACCTAACAACCACATTTCACAGACAGTAAACTTTTCAGACTAGCAACCTAACAACCACATCTCACAGACAGTGAACTTTCACAGAGAAATTGGAATCAGTGGATCGATGCTACACAAACATTAGTTTGTGAATTTTGGTGTCCTTTTCAAAACAGGGCAGCATCCACCAGAAACAGATGATCTGGGAGTGATTTCATGAATAAATGAAAGGGGACCTTGAGCCCTGTGAGCAGTTATGAATGGGCATTTATGGCTAAGAATAGGAGAGCGGCAGATAGAGAGGACAAAGGGAGAGGCCGTGGATGGGGCTTCTGTGTCTGACAGGCTTTGATGACACAAAGGGGTTAAACCTAACCCTACATGTTGGGATAAATAGGAGTCACCTGGTTAGTTGGCATAATGGCGGCCTGTGAAGGGTCAGCGTTGACAATACTGTGTATGATGGTGAGAATCTTGCCCCAGGTGAATGGTGAGCCAGGTCGTATTTCTCCATGTGTCGCTGTGATCTCCTACATAATCATTCCTGTCAGTTCATTCATTTTGTGCAAAGCTCTTGAGTGATGTGAGAAGGCCCCTCTTTCTCTCTCCTGTCTCCATGAAGGAATCGTCTTTGTCCTTCGTCTCTCTCTCTCTCTCTCTTTCTCTCTCTCTCTCTCTATATCTATTCTTCTTTCTCTCACTATATATCTTCTTCTCTCTCTCTCTCTCTCTCTATATCTCTTCTTTATCTATCTATATCTCTTCTTCTCTCTCTCTCTCTTCTTCTTCTTTCTTTCTCTCTCTCTCTCTATAGCTCTTCTTCTTTCTCTCACTATATATCTTCTTCTCTCTCTCTATATCTCTTCTTTATCTATCTATATCTCTTCTTCTCTCTCTCTCTCTTCTTCTTTTCTTTCTCTCTCTCTCTCTCTCTCTCTCTCTCTATATATATATATATATCTATTCTTCTTTCTCTCACTATATATATTCTTCTCTCTCTCTCTATATCTCTTCTTTATCTATCTATATCTCTTCTTCTCTCTCTCTCTCTTCTTCTTTCTCTCTCTCTCTCTCTCTCTCTCTCTCTCTCTCTCTCTCTATAGCTCTTCTTCTTTCTTTCTCTTTCTCTCTCTCTCTCTCTCTCTGTCTCTGTCTCTCTCTCTCTCTGTCTCTCTCTCTCTCTCTTGACGCACACTGGGTGAAAATGCTGATGCTAGCTGCCTGGATGGATAGAGTCTGATTTTGCCGTAGTCAATAAAGAGTGAGAGAGAGAGTTCCCCCCCCCCCCTTTTCTTTCCTGAGTGCTATTTCCTGTTTGGTTGTACTGATGGCATTTCGTGACAATGTGGGAGAATTGAATGTCTGTCCAGAAGCACTTTATGGTCCGCGTCCCAAAAGTTCCCTATATTGTGCACACTACTTTGGACCAGATCCCAATGGGCCCTGGTCAAAAGTAGTGCACTACATAGGCAATAGGATACCATTTGGGACACAATCGGTGTATGTGACATAGAGGACAGAGAGTTGAAGGGGATGAGCCCATAACTGCAATGAGACTACACAGAGGTCAGAGAGAGTGATAGCAATATGTCTTTGAGCTGAGAGTGTCCGGTAGAGTCAAGAGACAATCCCTGTCGCTCCTCTATGACAGAATGTCACATAGCGGATACAATAACACAATCATAGTGGATACAATAACACAATCATAGTGGATACAATAACACAATCATAGTGGATACAATAACACAATCATAGTGGATACAATAACACAATCATAGTGGATACAACAACACAATCATAGTGGATACAATAACACAATCATAGTGGATACAATAACACAATCATAGTGGATACAATAACACAATCATAGTGGATACAATAACACAATCATAGTGGATACAATAACACAATCATAGTGGATACAATAACACAATCATAGTGGATACAATAACACAATCATAGTGGATACAACAACACAATCATAGTGGATACAACAACACAATCATAGTGGATACAACAACACAATCATAGTGGATACAATAACACAATCATAGTGGATACAACAACACAATCATTTCATTTGACGGCTAAATGATGCCGATTATTGTAGTCATCACCCGTGTAGGACTATCATCATCAACTTCATCATTCAGAATGATAATATCCTCTAGCAGGAGTAGGAATAAACGTAGCAGTGCAGGTGTTTTCATAGGATTAGTGGTAATATTTCAGATGTCATGTCAAATAAATAATCTGATCTACTGATGTGCTTAATCTATTTCAGTCCCCCCGTTCTCTGACTCTGTTCTAGTCTACTAGAGTGTCAGAACCTGAGGTTCAGTGTTGTTCTCACCTGGCGTCGGCATGCTGCTGCTGGCGGTCCTGCAGATGGAGGGTGTGTGTGGGTGTGGGCCGGTCACAGTGGACACTGTCGTAGTGACCCCCTGGACCTGGCTGGCACCCCGGTGGCATGGCCACACTCTTCCCACTCTGTCCACAGCGCATCAGTGTGCCCTCACTGCCCCGCAGATCTGACCCACTCTCCTTCTCTGGGCAGTAGGCACCGCTGCAACCACCGTTGACTGGAAAACACAACCGAGATAAGATAACGATTTATTCATATCATACCTATAATATATGCCATTTAGCCAAAGCTTTTATCCAAAGCGACTAAGAGTCATGCATGCATACATTTTCTTATGGGTGGCCCCAGCGGGAATCAAACCCACGATCCTGGCAGTGTAAATCCCAAGAGGAGAAACGTGTTTGCACAAGAAAATACATACACCAATAAATACACAATTATGATGACAATCGCAACACTGTAATCTTCAGAGTCACTAAAATAAACCAGTATTTCTTCATCTCCAAAGGGAGCATTTCTGGAAGTTGGCTCAGTTAGCCTGTTTCGCTAATCTAACGACAGCGCAGACAGATTAATAACTGCCATAAAGTGCAACACATTTCCTCTGAGACGCTTCCATCAGTGACATGTTGAAATTGCATTAGATTACAATGAATCTCTGGAGATAAAATGGCTGGCTGTGAGTTTGTGGATCCGTTGATATGTGTAGTGATTGTGTGCTCTTTGGTGAACTTTCAAAGATGATGACAGCCGTAATGATGCCAAAAGATTGACTTGTGTAAATCCATGCTGAACTGTGTAACACAATCACACTTCATAGTGTGGATGTCATATATCCTGAATGGCTCGGTTTGGGATTTTGGGTTCAATTCCACCCATATGTAAACTGTATGACAGAGTCGCTTTGGATAAAAGACTATGGTAATGGAATGTGTTAATACCGTATGGGAAAGCTAAACACAAGCTAACAATTAACAAATGATTTGCATTGACGATTGTTCCAAATGCTCGTGCATTTACATCATTATTATTTGATGGGGGGGAGTACGTTTGATTTACACATACTACACAAGGATTTTGTATTCATATTCTGAGAGATATTTTGCTGCACCACTAGCGTAAACAAGCTATATTTAACAGGAATATATATCTTTTTTGCTTTTAGTTGGTCTAACAAAGTGATTCCATAAAAAATATGAAAATATGAATAGAAATCTGAAATGCGCCACATGAAAGTGAGCGAAGGGGGGTTGTGTATGGGGAAATATTTGCAGAAGGAAAGACGATACCCCCGATACTCATTCGTGTGTAGGCGGCCACATGTCCTTGCTCCAACCTCCCTAACTCAATTTCTCAAATTCAATTTGCTCATAATGATGTTATTGACAATGTTATCCCCATGACATATTATTGATAAAGGCAGCCAAACACTTCCTGATATAAGAGAATAAAAGGAAGAAGGGATGGAGAAGAAGGGGAAGGGGAAGGAGGGGGGATAGAGACAGAGGAAGAGAAGACAGAAAGACATAAGAATTAAGACAGCAGTAAAGCAACGAGCAAGGAGAGAGATAAAAACAAGATGTGTTTATGAGAGAGAGAGAGAGAGAGAGAGAGAGAGAGAGAGAGAGAGAGAGAGAGAGAGAGAGAGGGAGAGAGAGAGAGAGAGAGGGAGGGAGAGAG
>NC_034177.2:12132057-12159557 GCF_002021735.2 Oncorhynchus kisutch
GAGAGAGAGAGAGAGAGAGAGAGAGAGAAGAGAGAGAGAGAGAGAAGGAGAGAGAGAGAGATAGAGATAGAGAATGAGAGAGAGAGAGAGAGAGAGAGAAGGAGAGAGAGGAAATGAGAGAGAATGAGAGAGAGAGAGAGGAAGGAGAGAGAGAGAATGAGAGAGAGAGATAAGGAGAGAGAGAATGAGAGAGAGAGAGAGAGAGAGAGAGAGAGAGAGAGAGAGAGAGGAGAGAGAGAGAGAGAGAGAAGAGAGATAGAAGATAGAGATAGAGAATGAGAGAGAGAGAAGAGAGAGAGGAAGGAGAAGAGACCGAATGAGAGAGAATGAGAGCGAGAGAGAGATAGAATGAGAGAGAGAGGAAGGGAGAGAGAGAGAATGAGAGAGAGAGATAAGGAGAGAGAGAATGAGAGAGAGAGAGAGAGAGAGAGAGAGAGAGAGAGAGAGAGAGAATGAGAGAGAGAATGAGAGAGAGAGAATGAGAGAGAGAGAGAGAGAAGAGAGAGAGAGAGAGAGAGAGAGAGAGAGAGAGAGAGAAGGAGAGAGAGAGAATGAGAGAGAGAGAGAGAGAATGAGAGCGAGAGAGAATGAGAGAGAGAGAGAGAAAGAGGAGAGAGAGAGAAAGAGAGAGAGAGAGAGGCTACGAGAGAGATGGAGAAAGTCAGGTAATGAATAGAGCGAAAGTGAGAGAGAGAGAGAGAGAGAGAGAGAGAGAGAGAGAGAGAGAGAATGAGAGAGAGAGAGAGAGAGAGAGAGAGAGGGAGAATGAGAGAGAGGGAGAGAATGAGAGCAAGAGAGAGAGAGAGGCTAAGGGAGAGATGGAGAAAGTCAGGTAATGAATAGAGAGAGAGAGAGAGAGAGAGAGGCTAAGGGAGAGATGGAGAAGTCAGGTAATGAATAGAGAGAGAGAGATGGAGAAAGTCATGGTAATGAATAGAGAGAGAGAGAGAGAGAGACGATGGAGAAAGTCAGGGTAATGAAAAGAGAGAGAGAGATGGAGAAACGTCAGAGTAATGAATAGAGAGAGAGAGAGAGAGATGGAGAAAGTCAGGTAATGAATAGAGAGAGAGAGAGAGAGAGAGAATGGAGAAAGTCAGGTAATGAAGTAGAGAGAGACGAGAGAAGAGAGATGGAGAAAGTCAGGCTCATGAATAGAGAGAGCGAGAGAGAGAGATGGAGAAAAGTCAGGTAAGGCATAGAGAAGAGAGAGAGAGCATGGAGGAAATGTCAGGTACCTGAATAGCAGAGGATGAGCAGATGAGAGAGAGATGAGAAATCAGTATGAAATAGAGAGAGGAGAGAGAGAGAAGAGATGGAGAAAGTCAGGTAATGAATCACGAGAGAGAGAGAGAGAGAGATGGAGAAAGTCAGGTAATGAATAGAGAGAGAGAGAGAGAGAGATGGAGAAAGTCAGGTAAACACTGCAGTGTCATTGAGGGACTTTGGGAGTCATGCTGGTTTCTTTCAGAGCCATAAACAGAAGGAAATAACTATTTCAGCTCTGCTCTGTTTTCAAGGAATACAAATGGTTCTGTTTAATAAGTCCTGGATCGTTAGGCTATGTCTTATTTTTTATTTTGGCTGGGCATTTCCACAATTTCCACATCATATCCAACTGTGTTTGTAAAAACGTCAAGGCCTGTTGATCGATGGCCAAGTATTTCTTGCCTCATCTCTGTAATACGAGTAATTCAATCAGGATGGCCAGTCGTGACATGAGTCAGGACAGAATCAACAAGAATTAGGATTAATGTATACTATGGCCTTGCCTGTATATAACCTTTCACGTTTTACAGTCACACACAGGCGCACACATACAGTACAGGCCTTCAGAAAGTATCAACCCAAAACCCTGGCCCTTTTCCACATTTTGTTGTGCTACAGCCTGAATTTGAAATGGATTAAATTGAGATGTTTTGTTACTGGCCTACACGCAATACCCCATAATGTCTAAGTGGAATTATATTTGTAAAATCTTTTTCAAATTAATATAAAAATGTTAAGCTTCAATGTTTTGAGTCAGTAAGTATTCAACCCCTTCGTTATGACAAGTCTAAATAAATTCAGTAGGAATAATGTGCTTAACAAGTCCCTTAAATAGTTGCATGGATTCACTCTGTGTGCAATAATAGTGTTTAACGTGATTTTTGAATGACTACCTCATCTCTGTACCCCACACACAATTATCTGTAAGGTCCTTAAGTCGAGCAGTGAATTTCAAACGCAGATTCAACCACAAAGACCAGGGACATTTTCCAATGCCTCTCAAAGAAGAGCACCTATTGGTAGATGGGTAAAAATAAAAAGGCAGACATTGAATATCCATTTGAGCATGGTGAAGTTGTTAATTGCACTTTGGATGATGTATCAATACACCCAGTCACTACAAAAATACAGGCATCCTTCCTAACTCAGATGCCAGAGAGGAAGGAAACAGCTCAGGGACTTCACCATGAGGCTAATTGTGACTTTAAAAAAGTGACAGAGTTTAATGGCTGTAATAGTGGGGATGGATCAACAACATTGCAGGGGATGGATCAACAACATTGTAGTTATTCCACAATACTAACCTAAATGACAGAGTGAAAAGAAGGAAGCCTGTACAGAATACAAATATTCCAAAACACGCATCCTGTTTGCAACAAGGCACTAAAGTAATGCTGTCCTGAATACAAAGTGTTATATTTGGGGCAAATCCAATACAACACATTACTGAGTACCACTCTCCATATTTGCAAGCATAGTGGTGGCTGCATCATGTTATGGGTATGCTTGGAATTGTTAAAGGAAAAAAATATATTTTGGTATTTGTTTCAGTAGTCCCAAAATGTTTTGCTTGTCAACAATCAAGTTTTCAAGATATGTAACTTAAAAAAAAATCTGAGATCATCCCCGTATGATGCATTTTGCATCATATGATCCTAAGTCACCTATATTAGCCTGACATTTTTTTCAAACATCAAAAGAAGAAGAAAATTGACTTACTTTAAAATGGAGATAGTCTCTATGGCGTTGCCCATGCTGTCCCACACGCCATAATGGCAGAGGTACAATGTTGTAATCTCTACACAACCCTATGAGAGATACTTATCTCTACGAAGGAGAGGATGAGATGAGGAATATGGTTCTGGATCAGGAAATAGTGATGTACAAGTATGAAAGAGATGTTGTAGTAGGCAGTGGTGGAAAAGGACTCAATTGTCATACTTCAATAAAAGTGTCGATACCTTATTAATATAAAGTTACTCAAGTAAAAGTGAAAGTCACCCAGTAAAATAATACTTGAGTAAAAGTCTAAAAGTATTTGGTTCTAAATATACTTAAGTATCAAAAATAAATGTAATTGATCAAATATACTTGGGGCGGCAGGTAGCCTAGTGGTTAGAGCGTTGGACTATTGACCGAAAGGTTGCAAGATGAATCGCTGAGCTGACAAGGTAAAAATCTGTTGCTCTGCCCCTGAACAAGGAAGTTAACCCACTGTTCCTAGGCTGTCATTGAAAATAAGAATTTGTTCTTAACTGACTTGCCTAGTTAAATAAAGGTCAAATAAAAAAAATACTTATGTATCAAAAGTAGAAGTATAAATCATTTCAAAGCAGACGGCACAATTTTCTTGTTTATTATGGATAACCAGGGGTATATGGATAGCCAGGGGTATATGGATAGCCAGGGGTATATGGATAACCAGGGGTATATGGATAGCCAGGGGTATATGGATAGCCAGGGGTATATGGATAGCCAGGGGTATATGGATAACCAGGGGTATATGGATAGCCAGGGGTATATGGATAGCCAGGGGTATATGGATAGCCAGGGGTATATGGATAGCCAGGGGTATATGGATAACCAGGGGTATATGGATAGCCAGGGGTATATGGATAGCCAGGGGTATATGGATAGCCAGGGGTATATGGATAGCCAGGGGTATATGGATAGCCAGGGGTATATGGATAGCCAGGGGTATATGGATAGCCCAGGGGTATATGGATAGCCAGGGGTATATGGATAACCAGGGGTATATGGATAGCCAGGGTATATGGATAACCAGGGGTATATGGATAGCCAGGGGTATATGGATAGCCAGGGGTATATGGATAGCCAGGGGTATATGGATAGCCAGGGGTATATGGATAGCCAGGGGTATATGGATAGCCAGGGGTATATGGATACCAGGGGTATATGGATAGCCAGGGGTATATGGATAGCCAGGGTTATATGGATAGCCAGGGGTATATGGATAGCCAGGGTTATATGGATAGCCAGGGGTATATGGATAGCCAGGGGTATATGGATAGCCAGGGGTATATGGATAACCAGGGTATATGGATAGCCAGGGGTATATGGATAAGCCAGGGGTATATGGATAGCCAGGGGTATATGGATAACCAGGGTTATATGGATAGCCAGGGGTATATGGATAGCCAGGGGTATATGGATAGCCAGGGGTATATGGATGGCCAGGGGGTATATGGATAGCCAGGGGTATATGGATGGCCAGGGGTATATGGATAGCCAGGGGTATATGGATAGCCAGGGGTATATGGATAGCCAGGGTTATATGGATAGCCAGGGGTATATGGATAGCCAGGGTTATATGGATAGCCAGGGGTATATGGATAGCCAGGGGTATATGGATAGCCAGGGGTATATGGATAACCAGGGGTATATGGATAGCCAGGGGTATATGGATAGCCAGGGGTATATGGATAGCCAGGGGTATATGGATAACCAGGGTTATATGGATAGCCAGGGGTATATGGATAGCCAGGGGTATATGGATAGCCAGGGGTATATGGATGGCCAGGGGTATATGGATAGCCAGGGGTATATGGATAGCCAGGGGTATATGGATAGCCAGGGTTATATGGATAGCCAGGGTTATATGGATAGCCAGGGGTATATGGATAGCCAGGGTTATATGGATAGCCAGGGGTATATGGATAGCCAGGGGTATATGGATAGCCAGGGGTATATGGATAGCCAGGGTTATATGGATAGCCAGGGGTATATGGATAACCAGGGGTATATGGATAGCCAGGGGTATATGGATAGCCAGGGGTATATGGATAGCCAGGGTTATATGGATAGCCAGGGGTTATATGGATAGCCAGGGGTATATGGATAGCCAGGGGTATATGGATAGCCAGGGGTATATGGATAGCCAGGGTTATATGGATAGCCAGGGGTATATGGATAGCCAGGGGTATATGGATAGCCAGGGTTATATGGATAGCCAGGGGTATATGGATAGCCAGGGGTATATGGATAGCCAGGGGTATATGGATAGCCAGGGTTATATGGATAGCCAGGGTTATATGGATAGCCAGGGTTATATGGATAGCCAGGGGTATATGGATAGCCAGGGGTATATGGATAGCCAGGGGTATATGGATAGCCAGGGGTATATGGATAGCCAGGGGTATATGGATAGCCAGGGTTATATGGATAGCCAGGGGTATATGGATAGCCAGGGTTATATGGATAGCCGGGGGTATATGGATAACCAGGGGTATATGGATAGCCAGGTAGCCAGGGGTATATGGATAGCCAGGAGTATACTCCAACACTCAGACATAATTTATAAGTGATGCATTTGTGTTTAGTGAGTCCTCCAGATCAGAGGCAGTAAGGATGACCAGGGATGTTCTCTGTTTAGTGAGTCCTCCAGATCAGAGGCAGTAAGGATGACCAGGGATGTTCTCAGTTTAGTGAGTCCTCCAGATCAGAGGCAGTAAGGATGACCAGGGATGTTCTCTGTTTAGTGAGTCCTCCAGATCAGAGGCAGTAAGGATGACCAGGGATGTTCTCTGTTTAGTGAGTCCTCCAGATCAGAGGCAGTAAGGATGACCAGGGATGTTCTCTGTTTAGTGAGTCCTCCAGATCAGAGGCAGTAAGGATGACCAGGGATGTTCTCTGTTTAGTGAGTCCTCCAGATCAGAGGCAGTAAGGATGACCAGGGATGTTCTCTGTTTAGTGAGTCCTCCAGATCAGAGGCAGTAAGGATGACCAGGGATGTTCTCTGTTTAGTGAGTCCTCCAGATCAGAGGCAGTAAGGATGACCAGGGATGTTCTCTGTTTAGTGAGTCCTCCAGATCAGAGGCAGTAAGGATGACCAGGGATGTTCTCTGTTTAGTGAGTCCACCAGATCAGAGGCAGTAAGGATGACCAGGGATGTTCTCTTGATAAGTGTGTAAATTGGACCATTTTCCTGTCCTGTTAAGCATTCAAAATGTACTTTTGGGTGGCATGAATATGTATGGAGTAAAAAGTACATTATTTTCTTTCGGAATGTAGTGAAGTAAAAGTTGGAAAAAATATAAATAGTAAAGTAAAGTACAGATACCCCAAATAACTACTTAAGTTGTACTTTATAGTATTTTTACTTAAGTACTTTACACCACTGGTAGTAGCAGGAGAGGGACACTGGTCATTAAGGGAAGGAGAAGACACACTGTTTATGCTAGTTTAGAGCTAGGAGCTGACCAGGGTATGTCATCGTACTGGTTATGCTAGTTTAGAGCTAGGAGCTGACCAGGGTATGTCATCGTACTGGTTATGCTAGTTTAGAGCTAGGAGATAGGAGCTGACCAGGGTATGTCATCGTACTGGTTATGCTAGATTAGAGCTAGGAGCTGACCAGGGTATGTCATCGTACTGGTTATGCTAGTTTAGAGCTAGGAGCTGACCAGGGTATGTCATCGTACTGGTTATGCTAGTTTAGAGCTAGGAGCTGACCAGGGTATGTCATCGTACTGGTTATGCTAGTTTAGAGCTAGGAGCTAGGAGCTGACCAGGGTATGTCATCGTACTGGTTATGCTAGTTTAGAGCTAGGAGCTGACCAGGGTATGTCATCGTACTGGTTATGCTAGTTTAGAGCTAGGAGATAGGAGCTGACCAGGGTATGTCATCGTACTGGTTATGCTAGTTTAGAGCTAGGAGCTGACCAGGGTATGTCATCGTACTGGTTATGCTAGTTTAGAGCTAGGAGCTGACCAGGGTATGTCATCGTACTGGTTATGCTAGTTTAGAGATAGGAGCTGACCAGGGTATGTCATCGTACTGGTTATGCTAGTTTAGAGCTAGGAGCTGACCAGGGTATGTCATCGTACTGGTTATGCTAGTTTAGAGCTAGGAGCTGACCAGGTTATGTCATCGTACTGGTTATGCTAGTTTAGAGCTAGGAGCTGACCAGGGTATGTCATCGTACTGGTTATGCTAGTTTAGAGCTAGGAGCTGACCAGGGTATGTCATCGTACTGGTTATGCTAGTTTAGAGCTAGGAGCTGACCAGGGTATGTCATCGTACTGGTTATGCTAGTTTAGAGCTAGGAGCTAGGAGCTGATCAGGGTATGTCAGAACAGGCCTAAACTACACCAGGTCACATGTTCTAAAGGCCTGAACTACACCATATAACCAGTCTGTCCAGAACAGTCACTCTCTTTACAATAAAACCAATGTCACTTCCTCTGTACTGAAGACCTATAGAAGTCCTATATTCCATAAAACATACAGACTGAACGCTTGGCTGATTTAAAGCTTTGCTACAACAACTGAATCAGCCATGCTCAGGCTAGGGGAAAACGGGCTTCTCAACATATGGTGGCTTGGAATGAAACCAACAGTAAATTCAGTTAATATTGAATATGCCATGGTAATTCAGCATTGTTAGTATATCATTGTGTGTGTTAGGGCTGGCTTGCTCAGGAGCTGGAAACCAGGGAAAGCACCTGGGACCAGGGAGAAAAGGAAGACACACAGAGCCGGTGACAGAGATAGTGAGAGATGGCGGGAGGGAGAGAGATGTCCAATGATACGCTGACACAGTGACGGGAACATGCAGGGGTCAGGTCAGGTCCTGTGAGAGTGGTCACAGGTGGTGTCTAAGGAACCATTTTGTAGGCCTCTGTAGGCGGGGCAATCTTTTTTAATTCTCTCCAAAGTATGAGTTGAAATGAACTCCATGATGTCAGTTACATATTTATTTTTTAGTTGAATAGTTTGTGTAAAAGTGGCAAGGTGTTACTTTCAAATGTACTGTTGTTAAATGCATTACAGATACAGGACAGTATCTTATATTTCCGTCTTATCAGTTACTGTAAAGTACCGTTTCCAACGTAAAAACAATCAGTTGCAAAACAGATTTCACTTCTAGAGTAATATCTAACCACAGCCCCGGAACAGAAAAGGAGGCTCTGATAACGATATGCTGCGCACTTGCAAGCTTTCAGTGCCAAATAGAGGTGACAATCTCAGGGCCTGAGATCAGGGAGAGACTTGTTACAGGCTGCTGCCACAATCACCAGGGGCAACCATGCTGCTCTATCTAGAGCATGTACATATGTGTTGTTGGCCCATTCTCACAAACAACCACTGATGTCAGCATCCACAACCAGAGACAGATATGAGACGCATCCCAGAAGAAGACAGCGATGAGGCAAAGCCCAGAAGAAGACAGATATGAGACAAAGCCCAAAATAACACAGATATGAGGCAAAGCCCAGAAGAAGACAGCGATGAGGCAAACCCAGAAGAAGACAGATATGAGACAAAGCCCAAAATAACACAGATATGAGGCAAAGCCCAGAAGAAGACAGATGAAGCAAAGCCCAGAAGAAGACAGATTTGAGACAAAGCCCAGAAGAAGACAGATATGAGACAAAGCCCAGAAGAAGACAGATATGAGACAAAGCCCAGAAGAAGACAGATATGAGACAAAGCCCAGAAGAAGACAGATATGAGACAAAGCCCAGAAGAAGACAGCTTTGAGAAAAAGCCCAGAAGAAGACAGATATGAGACAAAGGCCAGAAGAAGACAGATGAGGCAAAGCCTAAAAGAAGACAGATATGAGACAAAGCCAGAAGAACACAGAGATGATGCAAAGCCCAGAAGAAGACAGCTGTGAGACAAAGCCCAGAAGAAGACAGATATGAGACAAAGGCCAGAAGAAGACAGATGAGGCAAAGCCTAAAAGAAGACAGATATGAGACAAAGCCAGAAGAACACAGAGATGATGCAAAGCCCAGAAGAAGACAGATGAGGCAAAGCCCAGAAGAAGACAGATGAGACAAAGCCCAGAAGAAGACAAAGATGAGACAAAGCCCAGAAGAAGACAGAGATGAGACCAAGCCCAGAAGAAGACAGAGATGAGACAAAGCCCAGAAGAAGACAGAGATGAGACAAAGGCCAGAAGAAGACAGATGAGGCAAAGCCTAAAAGAAGACAGATATGAGACAAAGCCAGAAGAACACAGAGATGATGCAAAGCCCAGAAGAAGACAGATGAGGCAAAGCCCAGAAGAAGACAGATGAGACAAAGCCCAGAAGAAGACAGAGATGAGACAAAGCCCAGAAGAAGACAGATATGAGACAAAGCCCAGAAGAAGACAGCTTTGAGAAAAAGCCCAGAAGAAGACAGATATGAGACAAAGGCCAGAAGAAGACAGATGAGGCAAAGCCTAAAAGAAGACAGATATGAGACAAAGCCAGAAGAACACAGAGATGATGCAAAGCCCAGAAGAAGACAGCTGTGAGACAAAGCCCAGAAGAAGACAGATGTGAGACAAAGGCCAGAAGAAGACAGATGAGGCAAAGCCTAAAAGAAGACAGATATGAGACAAAGCCAGAAGAACACAGAGATGATGCAAAGCCCAGAAGAAGACAGATGAGGCAAAGCCCAGAAGAAGACAGATGAGACAAAGCCCAGAAGAAGACAGAGATGAGACAAAGCCCAGAAGAAGACAGAGATGAGACCAAGCCCAGAAGAAGACAGAGATGAGACAAAGCCCAGAAGAAGACAGAGATGAGACAAAGGCCAGAAGAAGACAGATGAGGCAAAGCCTAAAAGAAGACAGATATGAGACAAAGCCAGAAGAACACAGAGATTATGCAAAGCCCAGAAGAAGACAGATGAGGCAAAGCCCAGAAGAAGACAGATGAGACAAAGCCCAGAAGAAGACAGAGATGAGACAAAGCCCAGAAGAAGACAGAGATGAGACCAAGCCCAGAAGAAGACAGTGATGAGACAAAGCCCAGAAGAAGACAGAGATGAGACAAAGCCCAGAAGAAGACAGAGATGAGACAAAGCCCAGAAGAAGACAGAGATGAGACAAAGCCCAGAAGAAGACAGAGATGAGACAAAGCCCAGAAGAAGACAGAGATGAGACAAAGCCCAGAAGAAGACAGAGATGAGACAAAGCCCAGAAGAAGACAGAGATGAGACAAAGCCCAGAAGAAGACAGAGATGAGACCAAGCCCAGAAGAAGACAGAGATGAGACAAAGCCCAGAAGAAGACAGAGATGAGACCAAGCCCAGAAGAAGACAGAGATGAGACCAAGCCCAGAAGAAGACAGAGATGAGACAAAGCCCAGAAGAAGACAGAGATGAGACAAAGCCCAGAAGAAGACAGAGATGAGACAAAGCCCAGAAGAAGACAGAGATGAGACCAAGCCCAGAAGATGTCCTCTATTGTTATCCCCCCTTCTTCTTTTTCTTCTTCTTCTTCTTATACCCCTCCCAGAAAAAACACTTTTGGAACAGGACCACAGGAAAATACCCTGTTTGATATCATGGGTATGAATCTATTGATCCATACACTCACCGTTATCTGCAAGTGGTCCGCTCCTCTTGTTGAGCATCATAGCAGGTTGATTAGAAATGGAGGAGCTCACTAATCAATGTGGGGGGAGATAGAGACATATTCTTCTCATCTATTCTCACTGTTACACATGAATGAACAGATAAATTATAGATGCAGACAAGGAGTAATTATAAAGGGATATATGTGGTTACTGGATAACTTTAATTGAGGGACATATGTGATTATTTTTTGGCTTGTGGCAAGGAGATAAAAGAGTTTCCAATAACCCCCCATTGATTCACAGTGTTCTTATGTCATCCATTTGTCATGCTTCCTCCGCTTCAAAACCCCCTCAAGAACACAAAGCAAACCCATAAAAAAATCTAATGCATCGAAACCACAAATGGAAAACCCTTACTAACTATTTCCATGGATGAATTCATTCAGGTCTGTAACTAGGGTTAAAGAGACAAGACAAATACAACAAATACAATTAACCAAAATAAATCTCATTCTCTCTCTTTTGACTCATTGGCGTTTCTATGGTTTAGAAGAAGGAACATTTTTCTTTACATATGCATGTATTTCCATATGAGTGATATTGGGTCCGTCCTAGATGGCACCATATTAAATCAGCGTTGTACTTTGGCTTACTCCTTGACTACATGAATGACTAATAAATGATTAATAAACAGAACATTCCACGTCTCCAACCCTAAAGCACATAACCCCACACAAACAGCATGACTATTTGCATGTCTGTGTTGTATTCCATATTGCATTCCACACTAACCAGAATTACCTGAGATTCATCATCAAAATGACATATTACA
This sequence comes from Oncorhynchus kisutch, assembly GCF_002021735.2. Classification (NCBI taxonomy): domain Eukaryota; kingdom Metazoa; phylum Chordata; class Actinopteri; order Salmoniformes; family Salmonidae; genus Oncorhynchus; species Oncorhynchus kisutch. The sequence goes on from NC_034177.2 coordinate 12,143,472, forward strand.
TCACATGTTGTCATTCTAACCTTACTAATTCCACAAATACTGGATACATTTCATTTATCCAGAACTCTGATTCTCTTTTCTGTCTTTCTCTCTATGGTCCCTCTCTCTCTCTGATCTCTCTCGCTCTGGTCTCTCTCTCTAGTCTCTCTCTCTGGTCTCTCTCTCTCGTCTCTCTCTCTCTGGTCTCTCTCTCTCTGATCTCTCTCGCTCTGGTTGCTCTCTCTGATTTCTCTCTCTCTGGTCTCGCTCTCTCTGGTCTCTCTTTCTCTGGTCTCTCTCTCTGGTCTCGCTATCTGCTCTCTCTCTGGTCTCTCTCTGATCTCTCTCTCTCTCTCTCGCTGATCTCTCTCTCTCTGGTCTTTCTCTCTCTCTGGTCTCTCTCTGGTCTGTCTCTCTCTGTCTCTCTCTGGTTTCTCTCTCTGGTCTCTCTCTCTGGTCTCTCTCTCTCGTCTCTCTCTCTGGTCTCTCTCTTTGATCTCGCTATCTGGTCTCTCTTTCTGGTTTCTCTCTGGTCTCTCTCTCTCTGATCTCGCTCTCTCTCTGGGTTTTCTCTCTGGTCTCTCTCGCTCTGGTCTCTTTCTCTCTGGTCTCTCACTCTGGTCTCTCTCTCTCTCTCTGGTCTATCTCTGGTTTCTCTCTCTGTTTTTTTCTCTGGTGTCTCTCTCTCTCTGGTCTCTCTCTCTGGTCTCTCTCTCTCTTTGGTCTCTCTCTGGTCTCTTTCTCTCTGGTCTCTCTTGCTGGTCTCTCTCTCTGGTCTCTTTCTCTCTGGTCTCTCTCTCTCTCTCTGGTCTCTCTCTCTGGTCTCTTTCTCTCTGGTCTCTTTCTCTCTGGTCTCTCTCTCTCTGGTCTCTCTCTCTCTGGTCTCTCTCTCTCTCTGGTCTCTCTCTCTGGTCTCACTTTTTCTGGTCTCTTTCTCTCTCTCTCTCTGGTCTCTCTGTCTCTGTCTCGCTCTTGCAGTAACCAGGTTTCCATCCAACCATTTAATGTGGATGAATTACCTGAAGCATAAAAAAAGCCAAGACAGGCCTGATCAAAACACATGTGGGGATCTTTTTATATCTGTAAAATTAATTATGCGAGAAATAGCGGTTGTCGCCTTTATGCGCAAATATTGATATAATAACATCATATAGAATTAAACATTTATAGGCGGATGAAATAAGTTATGATGAACTTCACATATTGTTTAAGTGAACGGTGAGCAAACACATTTCCAATAGGCTAAATATCGAGGGTAGCCTATTATTTGAAAGCTGCTGAGATGATGATCGGTGATTGGCTGCCAATTATCAAATAAAATGGTCTTATCCATATCTCATCATATTACCCCCTGCCCACTTTATCAGCAGACTGTTGTCTAGAGCGCATGCGCCAAAACCAGATTGGGCAAGTTTGTTATTTATCGCAACAGCTTTTGTAACAAAACCATCAGTAGAGTTGAAAATGCGATGGAAACCCATTTACCTTTTTATTTGGTACAAGGGAAAGCAAAAGTGCTTTTTATGTGCACTATGTCAACACAAACAGTCGTTTATCTGCAGCAAGTCAGTTGGATGGAAACACACCGCTCATGATAATCTGTCACCAATTGGATGGAAACCTAGCTACTGACTCCTCTCTCTCTCTCTTTTCTCTCTCTCTCGTTTCTTTCCCTCTCTTTTCTCTCTCTCTCTCACTTCTCTCTCTCTCTTCAGTCTCTCTTTTCTCTCTCTCTCTCTCTCTCTCTCTCTCTCTGTCTCTCTCTCTTCAGTCTCTCTTTTCTCTCTCTCTCTCTCTCTCTCTCTCTCCCTCTCTCTCTCTCGTTCTCTCTCTCTCGCTCTCTCTCTCTCTCTCTCTCTTCAGTCTCTCTTTTCTCTTTCTCTCTCTCTCTCATTCTCTCTCTCTCTCTCTCACTTCTCTCTCTCTCTCTCACTTCTCTCTCTCTCTCACTTCTCTCTCTCTCTCTCTCTCTCTCTCTCTCTCTCTCCCTCTCTCTCTCTCGTTCTCTCTCTCTCTCTCTCTCTTCAGTCTCTATTTTCTCTTTCTCTCTCTCTCTCATTCTCTCTCTCTCTCTCTCACTTCTCTCTCTCTCTCTCACTTCTCTCTCTCTCTCACTTCTCTCTCTCTCTCACTTCTCTCTCTCTCTTCAGTCTCTCTTTTCTCTCTCTCTCTCTCTCTCTCTCTCTCTGTCTCTCTCTCTCTCTTCAGTCTCTCTTTTCTCTCTCTCTCTCTCCCTCTCTCTCTCTCGTTCTCTCTCTCTCGTTCTCTCTCTCTCTCTCTCTCTTCAGTCTCTCTTTTCTCTTTCTCTCTCTCTCTCATTCTCTCTCTCTCACTTCTCTCTCTCTCTCTCTCTCTCACTTCTCTCTCTCTCTCACTTCTCTCTCTCTCTCTCTCTCTCTCTCTCTCTCTCTCTCTCTCTCTCTCTCTCTCTCTCATGTTCTCTTTCTGTTTTCTCTTCCCCTTTCTTTCTTTCTTTCTTTTTTACATTCTCTCGCATCTCTCCCTATGGACAGTAGTACTGCTGCATCTGATCAGCAGATGTCCTGGTACGGTTCATGATTAAGTGTAATTGGTGGTAATCTCAGGCAATTTTTTTTATTTCGGTGACACTTCATTTTCTATAATTCTCGCCTCTGCCTTAAGTCACCTAAGCGCAGTGTTAAGTGCTGGAGTGAGACTGTGCTTGTGCCAGCGTTTAATGTGTTCAAGTCTTGCGAGATGCAGTGGAATGAAAAACAGATGTGCAGATGGTTTGGGGGGAATGGAGGAGGAGAGGAGGGGAGTGCTCAGAGGTGTACTGTACTGGGAGAGGGAGCACGGCTTGTTTGGAGGGAACGGATGATATATGTGTGTCCCAAATGGCACCCTATTTCCTAGTTCTCATAGGACTCTGGTCAAAAGTAGTGCACTATACAGGAAATAGGGTGCCATTTGGCACGCAGACCATGTCAGGGCCCCAACTCTGAAACATCTGAACTCAAGGTACAACAAGCTGCCAAAACCACGAGACAGATGCATCTGGAAATCCAGCATGACACTTCAACCAGGAGACATTTTGGGCTCTATAAATCATAAGATCAGCGGGTAAATGGTTAATAATGTTCATTCTTCCTCTCATCTCTTCTTTCTTTTCTCCATATATAACAAACGACTGGGAGGGAGGATGTTCTGGGTTATAGTGGCTGTTGTCTACTGCAGATTGTTGTGTATTACAGTTCAAAGATGTCTTCTCCTGGTTTAAATCTCATAACTCATCTATATTTGTGTCTGCTGCATAGGCTCTGAACGTATCTGTTTGCTTAGTAATGGATGTACGATTGAAAAACCTGGGGGCACAAGTAAATGAAAGAATAACAAAGTAGAAAGGACATCTCCTTTAAACAGGTGCTCGACGGAGAGAGGGAAGAGGGGGAAGAAGAACATTTTTATTAAATTAGGAGGACAGAAATCTCTGTTTTCTTAGCAGGATTAGTAGTACCAGCAGACAAGATCATTTTCATGAGGATCAAATCTGTTATAGCAGATTTAAGCTGTGTTCCGAAAGGTATACCATGTTAATTCCTTATTACTCATGAACTACTTTGCTCATGAACTACTTTGCCATAAATTCAACTATGAGTGTTAAATATTTCAGCCATTTTCAGGAGCCAGAGTAGTAGTAGAAAAATGGAAACAATTTTCTCCAAACTCTTGTAATGACTAGTCAACTTGAAAGGTCCATTGCATTTCACCCTGAAAACGCTGGATGCCTTTTTACACTGAAATAAAAGGCTTCCCTAACAGAGTTCTCCTTAGCAGTCTGCGGCCATTAGAAGTGACTTCTACAAGAGTCCCCGGCCAGATTGATATTACAGTGGTCAGATGAATGAAAATGGTCCTCAGCATTTCAGAGGAAACAGACAGATGTTGCGGGGAGCAGACTTCCTAACAACGGTCCCTCTAAACAGAACAGGGCTGACCGCAGTCTAACAAACAGCTGACAGTAAACGCACCACGCCCCCAAACTCCAGCCTGCAGCCTTCAGCCCAATGACTGCCTCCCTATCCCCTACACAAGGAGTTCACCGCATGGCCGGACAAGTCAAGGGGACACTGTAAATCAAAGCCCACACACTGGAGAACACATTACAAGGCAATATAAAGGCTGTGGTTTCATACACACAAAGGGACGTACACAAACACACTGATCCCTCCCACCCCCACAAATGTCATATCCATCAATGCCAGGGTAAACCGGGTGGTCCATCCTGATTAGACTCACCACCAATGACAGGGCTCTCCGCTACCCGCCCACAGCCAATCGCTGTTCTCTGTCTCTGTTGTAATTACTACTTTACACTTGTGCCTGTCACCACCTAGTGGTCACACCATGTCACTGGTTGTGCCCAGTAGTCTCCCCCACACAGGGTGTCTATGTGACCAGTGTGACAACGACACACTAGTGTGTAGGTGTGTGTTCAGCATGTGGTACGGTACACGTGGGAGACCTAACAGACTGAAAGACACCTTCATAAACACAGTAGTGCACTACCTTTTGACCAGAACCTTATGGGCTATGGCCCCAAGTCAAACCTAGTGCACAACTACCCATTTGGATAACCTAAACTGTCCCAGTGAGTAACCTGAATCTCACACACACCATTAGCTAGTAACTGTAATCATTTGAAAGGTATGCAAGACACCTTTACAGGTTGGTGGCAACTTAATTGGGGAGGATGGTCTCGTGGTAATTGGCTGGAGTGGAATTAGTGGAATGGTATTAAATACATCAAACACATGGTTTCCATGGTTTTATTATTTTATTTATTTAACTAGGCAAGTCAGTTAAGAACAAATTCTTATTTACAATGACTGCCTAGGAAGACTGGGTTAACTTCCTTGTTCAGGGGCAGAATGACAGATTTTTACATTGTCAGCTTGGGGATTCGAACCATTAGGCTACCTGCCGCACCAATGTTGTTGTTGCCATTCCATTTGCTCCATTTCAGCCATTATTATGAGTCATCCTCCTTTCAGCAGCCTCCTGTGCTCCATCGTCCATCTGTCCGTCAAGTCGTCTGTTGACCAATCCAGCTCCTGGTAGTAAGGTTCTTCCTGAGCCTCTGTGCCCAGACCACTAACTTTAAGAAGCCATTGCCTAGACAAGGGAGGAAATTAAGCCAAATATCTCAAATCCACCCAACTATTCACAAACTGAATGACTTCAGACTTCGCAGTGAATCCATTCAGTACATCTATACAGGACGTAAACCAGATCAATCCTAGTCTTAGTAGCTAAGCTAAGTCAACCCAGCTCATGTCTCTACTCAAAACCAGGACTCCATCTGTGTGCTGCCAGCACGGTGTGTCTGACTGGTGTCCTGACTCTCAAGTCCTGAGGGGACGTGATGTGTGTGTATGTGTGTGTACTTATCCTACCTTATCAAGACCCCAATGTCTTAACAATTCACCCAAATGTCCTGACAAGGTAGAAGAAAAAAATTATAATTGAAAAGTCAGGACTTTTTTAAGGTTAAGGTTTCAGTTTAGGGTTTTCGGGTTAAATTTAGGGTTATGGGGTTAGGGTTATGGGGTTAGGGTTATGGGGTTAGGGTTATGGGGTAAGGGTTATGGGGTTAGGGTTATGGGGTTAGGGTTATGGGGTTAAGGTTATGGGGTTAAGGTTATGGGGTTAGGGTTATGGGGTTAGGGTTATGGGGTTAGGGTTATGGGGTTAGGGTTATGGGGTTAGGGTTAAGGTTATGGGGTTAGGGTTATGGGGTTAGGGTTAGGGTTATGGTGTTAGGGTTATGGGGTTAGGGTTAGGGTTATGGGGTAAGGGTTAAGGTTATGGGGTTAGGGTTAAGGTTATGGGGTTAGGGTTAAGGTTATGGGGTTAGGGTTATGGGGTTAGGGTCAAGGTTATGGGGTTAGGGTTAAGGTTATGGGGTTAGGGTTAAGGTTATGGGGTTAGGATTAAGGTTATGGGGTTAGGGTTAAGGTTATGGGGTTAGGGTTAAGGTTATGGGGTTAGGGTTATGGGGTTAGGGTTAAGGTTATGGGGTTAGGGTTATGGGGTTAGGGTTAAGGTTATGGGGTTAGGGTTTGGGTTATGGGGTTAGGGGTTAGGGTTATGGGGTTTGGGTTATGGGGTTAAGGTTATGGGGTTAGGGTTATGGGGTTAAGGTTATGGGGTTAGGGTTATGGGGTTAAGGTTATGGGGTTAGGGTTATGGGGTTAGGGTTATGGGGTTAGGGTTATGGGGTTAGGGTTAAGATTACGGTTAAAGTTAGGGTTATGGGGTTATGGTTATGGTTACGGTTGGGTTAAGGTTATGGTTAGAGGTTTATAGGATTTTTAATGTTCAAAGTTTTTACCCTCCAGAAAAGTTCTGAAAATAAAGCTGTGTGTGTGTGTGTGTGTGTGTCTGTGTGTGTGTGTGTGTGTGTGTGTGTGTGTGTGTGTGTGTGTGTGTGTGTGTGTGTGTGTGTGTGTGTGTGTGTGTGTGTGTGTGTGTGTGCGTGCATGCGTGCGTGTGTGCGTGCATGCGTGCGTGCTGGCCTGGTGACAGATGCCTTTACAAGGCAGGTGAGTGAAATAGAGCCAAGACCAAGCTAGGCCAGAATGGTGTAAACTCGGACCAAACCTGGGTTCAAATAACATTTGTCATCTTTAAACTACTTTTATCGTTTGCTCTAGCCTGCCTAGATCTTCCAAATGGGCGAAGTTGGCAGTTTTGCGACTATTCTATTGGTTCAATTGTGCCAGGCAAGATCAATCAAGCCCAACTAAAGTATTTGAAAATATTTTGAATAGTAATTGAACCCAGATTTGGTCAGGACGAGGTTTAAAACCAAAGGTCTGTCTGTTAGGGAAGGCATCAGCAGTAAATAGTGACGGGGTGATGTAGTGATGGAGGAGTGTGTCAGGACTGATGACTGTAAACAGCATCACCACACCCAGCTGTTTCATACAAGCACTATTACCATTGAACTTATTACTAGAATTTAATTTACGTCATAACCTTTCCACTTGATTCCATGTGGTCAAACATCCTGGATTTTACTGTGAAAAGATGGTTTGAAATGTGTAGAGAAATTAAATAGTGTGTGTGTGTAGGTACAGTATGTCTATCTTTATGTGTGTGTGTGTGTGGGGGGGGGGGGGTATTGGGGCTGCAGCCAACTTAGAAAAGAAAAAAGAACCAGGTCACAGAGAGCCAGGTCATTGGATTTGTCCTAGCTGACGTTTACAGCCTTTTCCCCTGCTCTTCGCTGTGCTCACCCTTTACGATGGAGCCGCGGCTCATCGTGAGAAGTTATATAACTGATTCGCTGGCATTCTCAGCATTGAAATAGAACGGATAGCACAAGCACACGTCTCCAATTTAAACGTACACGATTCTTATATATCACTTGGAGTTTTTGACAATAATATTTGGGAGAAACGTCTGGCCTCGGCCCCAGTATGTGTTCCACTGAAGCTGAGTCATGGGGGGGTGCAGGAGGGAGGAGATTTGTTGTTGTTCTTTTTCTGTTCATTTAACTCTTGCCCTTAAAAAGTCAGTGTACATGTTGACTAATACGGATGAAAAGCCTAATCAGTCTTTTTGAGCTTGTATTGACAGTGATCTAACACGTTTGTGTTTTACATTGAAATGAAGTTAAGCAGCGCTGAGCCTCTGACAGCCAAGCCAGGTGCTGAGCAGTTAGCTCCGAACTCAGCGGCAGCAGCCAAATGAAAATGCTGCACCATTTTCCCTTATTAGCAAAACAAAGAGATTAAAAAAAGTATTTTATTGTCCCCGCACAGTTGGTTTTCATTTAGTATTTTGGCTAATGATTAGGTTAAGAGTATGTGGGCCATTCTCGTTGTTACACAGCTCATATGTACTGGGACTAGATCAATCTGACAGAACATTTCTCTGCTATTTAAGCTTGACCAGAACATGGAATGTTACCTTCGTAAATGACATAGCATCACTAAGAACAAACAGAAACGTACCCTTTAAAAAAAACATCAACCCTGACGATATTTATCAATAACAACAACTACAACACCCACAATCCACCACGGCATTTACGACACTGGCATTGAATGTCAAACCAGGCGACCAGACCAGACCTAGCCTCCTGTAAGGTCACCCCCACTGTGACTACACACCTTTAATCACATTACAGAGCTGTGCCTCATGTAAACTCAAGGCAGACGGCGTGTCTGACTGCCTGACTGGCCTGCCACAGATGGGAAGAAAGATAGGGTCTGGAAGTTAATCACCACCACCTCCTTCCCCTGTCCGCATGCCTGCTGCACTCTCTCTGACCTGGGACTTGCTACACCGGGGCTTGGCCGCTAATCTTTTACAAATGCTGGGAATCTCCTCTGCTGGGCCCTCTCCGAGATGGCTTAGTCAAAACAGTCGTGAACGCTCACCGCTCCTGAACCGGCCTCTGCCTTTCTACTAGAGACAGGGCTTAATTCAAACAGTGGTTAACTAACAAATACCTGCTGCTTGCTCCTCAGCATTACGCAGCCTGGCTTGTTGGTAATGATACATTGACTTTGACAGCAGTTTGTTGTTCCGTGGGATAACATATAGGCCTACAGTGTTACAGTGTGTTCAGAGATGGTTGGAGTTGCTGCCTGAGACTTAAGCGTAAATCATAGTACACAGATGCTGAGACGTGATAGTTCGGCGTCCCATTGTGACATACAGTGCCTTTAGAAAGTATTCATACCCCTTGACCAAAGGACTGGGTAATGCTGGGTTCCACATTTTGTTGTATTACGGGCTGATTTTTAAATTGATTCAATTTAAAATTGAGGTTCTACTAAGCATACACATGGAATTGTTTTACGATGGTCATACAATGGATCATTAAGCTATTTGATTTGGAATTTTAGGACCCCTGCATGTATAAAAAATGTATTTACAGTACCAGTCAAAGTGTCTTTCGTCTGTGTGTCATCAAAGTGTCTTTCGTCTGTGTGTACAGTATGTACAGTACCAGTCAAAAGTTTGGACACACCTACTCATTCCAGGGTTTTTCTTTATTTGTACTATTTTCTACATTGTAGAATAATAGTGAAGACATCAAAACTATGAAATAACATAACAAATTAAAATATATTTTATATTTGAGATATTTCAAAGTGCCACTGTTTGCCTTGATGACAGCTTTGCACATTCTTGGCATTCTCTCAACCAGCTTCATGAGGTAGTCACCGGGAATGCATTTCAAATAACAGGTTAAAAGTTAATTTGTGGAATTTATTTCCTCCTTAATGCGTTTGAGCCTATAAGTTGTGTTGTGACAAGTTAGGGGTGGTATACAGAAGATATATTTGATAAAAGTCCATATTATGGCAAGAATAGCTCAAATATGCAAAGAGAAATGACATTCCATCATTACTTTAATTTAATTTGGAAAATGTCAAGAACTTTTAACTTTTCTTCAAGTGAAGACACAAAAACCATCAAGCACTATGATGAAACTGGCTCTCATGAGGACCGCCACGGGAAAGGAAGACCCAGAGTTACCTCTGTTGCAGAGGATAAGTTAATTAAAGTTACCAGCCTCAGGAATTGTAGCCCAAATAAATGCTTCACAGAGTTTAAGTAACAGACACATCTCAAGAGTGAATCAGGTCTTCATGGTCGAATGTCTGCAAAGAAACCACTACTAAAGGACCAATAATAAGAAGAGACTTGCTTGGGCCAAGAAACACGAGCAATGGACATTAGACCAGTGGAAATCTGTCCTTTGTTCTGATGATTCCAAATGTGAGATTTTTGGTTCCAACCGTCGTGGCTTTGTGAGACGCAGAGTAGGTGAACGGATGATCTTCACATGTGTAGTTCCCACCGTGAAGCAAGGAGGAGGAGGTGTGATGGTGTGGGGGTGCTTTGCTGGTGACACTGTCAGTGATTTATTTAGAATTCAAGGCACACTTAACCAGCATGGCTACTACAGCATTCTGCAGTGTTACGCCATCCCATCTGGTTTGCGCTTAGTGGGACTATCATTTGTTTTTCAACAGGACAATGACCCAACACACATCCAGGCTGTGTATGGGCTATTTGACCAAGAAGGAGAGTGATGGTGTGCTGCATCAGATGACCTGGCCTCCACAATCACCCGACCTCAACGCAATTCAGATGGTTTGGAATGAGTTGGACCGCATAGTGAAGGAAAAGCAACCAACAAGTGCTCCTCCTTCAAGACTGTTGGAAAAGCATTCCAAGTGAAGATGGTTGATAGAATGCCAAGAGTGTGCAAAGCTGTCATCAAGGCAAAGGGTGGTTGCTTTGAAGAATCTCAAATATAAAATATATTTTGATTTGTTTAACACTTTTTTGGTTACCACATGATTCCATATGTGTTATTTCACAGTGCAATCCGTTTTGTCACCAAAGCCCCATATACTACCCACCATTGCGACCTGTACGCTCTCGTTGGCTGGCCCTCGCTTCATACTCGTCGCCAAACCCACTGGCTCCATGTCATCTACAAGACCCTGCTAGGTAAAGTCCCCCCTTATCTCAGCTCGCTGGTCACCATAGCATCTCCCACCTGTAGCACACGCTCCAGCAGGTATATCTCTCTAGTCACCCCCAAAACCAATTCTTTCTTTGGCCGCCTCTCCTTCCAGTTCTCTGCTGCCAATGACTGGAACGAACTACAAAAATCTGAAACTGGAAACACTTATCTCCCTCACTAGCTTTAAGCACCAACTGTCAGAGCAGCTCACAGATTACTGCACCTGTACATAGCCCACCTATAATTTAGCCCAAACAATTACCTCTTTCCCAACTGTATTTAATTTTTATTTATTTATTTATTTTGCTCCTTTGCACCCCATTATTTTTATTTCTACTTTGCACGTTCTTCCATTGCAAAACTACCATTCCAGTGTTTTACTTGCTTTATTGTATTTACTTTGCCACCATGGCCTTTTTTGCCTTTACCTCCCTTCTCACCTCATTTGCTCACATTGTATATAGACTTGTTTATACTGTATTATTGACTGTATGTTTGTTTTACTCCATGTGTAACTCTGTGTCGTTGTATCTGTCGAACTGCTTTGCTTTATCTTGGCCAGGTCGCAATTGTAAATGAGAACTTGTTCTCAACTTGCCTACCTGGTTAAATAAAGGTAAAATAAATAAATAATAAATAAAATAAAATACAATTTCATAGATTTGATGTCTTCACTATTATTTTACAATGTAGAAAATAGTCAAATAAAGAAAAACCGTTGAATGAGTAGGTGTGTCCAAACTTTTGACTGGTACGTACAGTGGGGCAAAAAAGTATTTAGTCAGCCACCAATTGTGCAAGTTCTCCCACTTAAAAAGATGAGAGAGGCCTGTAATTTTCATCATAGGTACACTTCAACTATGACAGACAAAATGAGAAAAAAAATCCAGAAAATCACATTGTAGGATTTTTAATTAATTTATTTGCAAATTATGGTGGAAAATAAGTATTTGGTCAATAACAAAAGTTTATCTCAATACTTTGTTATGTACCCTTTGTTGGCAATGACAGAGGTCAAACATTTTCTGTAAGCCTTCACAAGGTTTTCACATACTGTTGCTGGTATTTTGGCCCATTCCTCCATGCAGATCTCCTCTAAAGCTCTGATGTTTTGGGGCTGTTGCTGGGCAACACGGACTTTCAACTCCCTCCAAAGATTTCTATGGGGTTGAGATCTGGAGACTTCAATCCTCAGATCTTCATCTTCAATGCCCTTGCTGATGGAAGGAGGTTTTCACTCAAAATCTCACGATACATGGCCCCATTCATTCTTTCCTTTACACGGATCAGTCGTCCTGGTCCCTTTGCAGAAAAACAGCCCCAAAGCATGATGTTTCCACCACCATGCTTCACAGTAGGTATGGTGTTCTTTGGATGCAACTCAGCATTCTTTGTCCTCCAAACATGACGACTTCAGTTTTTACCAAAAAGTTATATTTTGGTTTCATCTGACCATATGACATTCTCCCAATCTTCTTCTGGATCATCCAAATGCTCTCTAGCAAACTTCAGATGGGCCTGGACATGTACTGGCTTAAGCAGGGGGACACGTCTGGCACTGCAGGATTTGAGTCCCTGGCGGCATAGTGTATTACTGATGGTAGGCTTTGTTACTTTGGTCCTAGCTCTCTGCAGGTCATTCACTAGGTCCCCCATGTGGTTCTGGGATTTTTGCTCACCGTTCTTGTGATCATTTTGACCCCACGGGGTGAGATCTTGCGTGGAGCCCCAGATCGAGGGAGATTATCAGTGGTCTTGTATGTCTTCCATTTCCTAATAATTGCTCCCACAGTTGATTTCTTCAAACCAAGCTGCTTACCTATTGCAGATTCAGTCTTCCCAGCCTGGTGCAGGTCTACAATTTTGTTTCTGGTGTCCTTTGACAGCTCTTTGGTCTTGGCCATAGTGGAGTTTGGAGTGTGACTGTTTGAGGTTGTGGACAGGTGTCTTTTATACTGATAACAAGTTCAAACAGGTAACGAGTGGAGGACAGAGGAGCCTCTTAATTAAAGACGAAGTTACAGGTCTGTGAGAGCCAGAAATCTTGCTTGTTTGTAGGTGACCCAATACTTATTTTCCACCATAATTTGCAAATAAATTCATTAAAAATCCTACAATGTGATTTTATGGATTTTTTTTCTCATTTTGTCTGTCATAGTTGAAGTGTACCTATGATGAAAATTACAGGCCTCTCTCATCTTTTTAAGTGGGAGAACTACTTTTTTGCCCCAATGTATATATTTGATCAAACATTGAATTTGGCCTTTACTACTATAGCCCATAAAAACGTATTGAATTGTACATTCATACAGTAAATGGCAAAAAAGACCATCAAAAAATAAATCACAAGGAATAAGGTTTTGCTGTGTCTGTCCCATATCTGGGTCCAGTCTGAGGTCCTGAGTTCTCTGGAGTAGGTTTTCATCAAGGATTTATTTTTATTTTTAATACATTTGCAAACATTTCTAAAAACCTGTTTTCGCTTCACGATTATGGGTTATTGTGTGTAGATTGATGAGGGGGAAAATTCATTAAATCCATTTTAGAATAAGCCTGTAATGTGGAAAAAGTCAAGGGGTTGGAATACTTTCCGAATGCACTGTATATGAAAGCTCAGGAAATATTTTTGTTTTTTGGACACATATTTAACCCCTTTTTTTGTTGGCACAAAACTATTCAGTTTCCATTCAGTTATATGGGTTACATTCAGATGAGTCACGTGACAGTTGTGGGGGTCGTAGAGCAAAACGGAGAGTCTCCCTTTTCCATAGTGAATTTATCAATGTCTGTTGCTCTGCCACTTTCCACTGCAGATGTGGAAGGCCGACATAGGCAGATGCGGAAGGCCGACATAGGCAGATGCGGAAGGCCGACATAGGCAGATGCGGAAGGCCGACATAGGCAGATGCGGAAGGCCGACATAGGCAGATGCGGAAGGCCGACATAGGCAGATGCGGAGGTTTGAGAAGCAGCTCATGCAAAAAACTGATATCTCTACTTTAAACTGACAGATTTTGTTGAGGATTTTTGTATTATGTTAATTAGATTGATTCACCAGTTCATCAATAGACTCTTAGGGTTAACATGATTTTTGAAACACTACCTCATCTCTGTACCTCACACATACAATTATTTGTAAGGTCCCTCAGTCGAGCAGTGAATTTCAAACACAGATTCAACCTTAAAAACCAGAGAGGTTTTTCCAATGCCTCGCAAAGAAGGGCACCTATTGGTAGATGGGTAAAAATATATATATACCTTTGAGCATGGTGAAGTGATTAATTACACTTTGGATGGTGTATCAATACACCCAGTCACTACAAAGATAAAGGCATCCTTCCTAACAGTTGCCGGAGAGGAAGGAAACTGCTCAGAGATTTTAACTTCAGGCCAATCAATGGTGACTTTAAAACAGTTACAGAGTTTAATGGCTGTGATAGGAGAAAACTGAGATCAAGAACATTGTCATTACTTCACAATTAACCTATTGACAGAGTGAAAAGAAGGAAGCCTGTATAGAATACAAATATTACAAAACATGCATTCTGTTTGCAACAAGACACTAAAGTAATACAGCAAAACATGTGGCAAAGCAATTCACTTTTTGTCCTGAATACCAAGTGTTATGTTTGGGGCAAATCCAATACAACACACTCTCAAGCATAGTCGTGGCTGCATCATTAAGGACTGGGAAGTTCTTCAGGATAAGAAAGGAATGGAATGGAGCTAAGCACAGGCAAAATACTAGAGGAAACCCTGGTTCAGTCTGGTTTCCACCAGACACTGGGAGATGGACAATAACCTAAAACCTAACAGGACAATAACCTAAAACCTAGCAGGATAATAACCTAAAACCTAGCAGGACAATAACCTAAAACCTAGCAGGATAATAACCTAAAACCTAGCAGGACAATAACCTAAAACCTAGCAGAACAATAACCTAAAACCTAGCAGGACAATAACCTAAAACCTAGCAGGACAATAACCTAAAACCTAGCAGGACAATAACCTAAAACCTAGCAGGACAATAACCTAAAACCTAGCAGGACAATAACCTAAAACCTAGCAGGACAATTACCTAAAACCTAGCAGGACAATAACCTAAAACCTAGCAGGACAATTACCTAAAACCTAGCAGGACAATAACCTAAAACCTAGCAGGACAATAACCAAAAACACAAGGCCAAATCTACACTGGAGTTAGTTACCAAGAAGACAGTGAACTGAGTTACAGTTTTGACTTAATTCTACTTGAAAATCTATGGCAAGACCTGAAAATGGTGGTCTAGCAATGATCAACAACCAATTTGACAGAGCTTGAAGAATTTTGAATAGAATAATGGGCATATGTTTCACAATCCAGGTGTGGAAAGCCCTGAGAGACGTACCCAGAAAGACACAGCTGTAATCTCTGCCAAAGGTGCTTCTACAAAATATAAATTTAAATTAGATATTTTGGAATTTAATTTTCGAAACATTCTAAAAACAGGTTTTCACTTTGTCATTATAGAGTATTGTGTCTAGATGGGTGAGAAATAAAATATATTTAATCAATTTTGAGTTCAGGCTGTAACACAACAAAATGTGGAATAAGTCAAGGGGTGTAATTTCTGAAGGGACTGTAGCTATACGGCACTGAGACCAGCATCCACGGGGGACATACAGCCAGAACACGCACTTCCCCACAATTCCCAACCAAAGTGTCTCTTGGTACGTGTCATCTATTCAATTGAATGTGTTGACAATTGGAGAAATGACTTGAGTTGCGCTGAAAAAGCCAACAGTCCAACACTCCAGAACACTGCTGTGTGTACACATACATGTTTTGGACCATGATAAACCCTTTAGACATCGAAGGTGCATAGTTAGATACATAAATATGGCTCAAGAGGATTTGTATGGTTTGGATTTTGAAACATGATATGTTTACATTTTGAAAGAGTAAATGTGGATCTAAGCGTCATCAACACTTGGAATTACTAATACTACTCATGACAACTCTACTGCCAGCCCACAACAATGTGGCTTAGGCCTACATGTGCTTAACTGATATATATTGAATCTGTGGATTACATGGCAGCTTGCTCGACACTCAACATCGGGTGAAACTCCACATGCACTGTAATCCTAAAGTCAATGAATCGCCTAATTGTCTAACAAGATTACATCATAGGGACTTAATTTGTCAATCTACAGTATAATTGAGACAAACGTCTTATCGGAAGATATGGGTTTAGAAATAGATGATGAAAGACAGACATTGTGTCCTGTCTAAGGATTCATTGTTGCTTCTATCCGTCTCTTGAAGAAAGACCCTTTTGGTTTCTTAGATAAACATGGAGCTTCAAGAAATATGTTTCTCCTTCCACATGAGTAGAACACTGCCAACCACACATCTCTAAAGAGGACTGGTCTTTTCTGACTTTGTTTACATGGGGTTGGCCACATCTTCAGAATACTGAGTGTCCTAATCATCTCCATAAAGTTTAGGCTCCTCTCCAGGCACACATAGGAGTAGAGACCCACTGGGCACAGAGACATTACAGAGACATTAGTTCAATGTCTAGCTTTGATTTACAGTTGCTTCA